>NC_080833.1:15288422-15471619 GCF_030435755.1 Ochotona princeps
GGATCCTGCACCTGTGTGGGAGACCTGGAGGAAGTTCCTGGCTCCTGGTTTCAGATCGGTGCAACATCAGCCATTGGGGCCGCTCGGGGAGTGAATCATCAGACGGAAGATCTTCCTCTCTGTCTCTCCTTCTCTCTGTATATCTGACTGACTTTCCAATAAAAATAAATATATCTTAAAAAAAATAAAGAAAGAAATAAGGGGAAAACTGAAGCCTAGAGAGAAGAAGTCATTCACCAAGTCAAGTTTCAAACCAGTAAGGAGCTGGCCTCAGTACCCAGTGGTGCTCTCGGCTTCTGATCCAACGCTGGCTTCCGTATGACCTCTGGACTCTCTGCCACTGTGCCCCAGGCTCTGAGGGGCACCCTCTCTCCCACAGCTCCATCCTTGATGGGGTGTCGTCCTTCGCTTCTCCTGAACTCAGCTTGCTGGAGTGGAATCTGCACAGGTTGTTCTCCCACCTTGGGCCTGGTTTGTTAACTCGGGGAGTAAGAGTGATCCGTGATCATCTAACCACCAAATGTGCATTGAGTTGCTGACAGATGCAGGACACTGTGCTGAGTGTTGGGACTCTGGTGTCACATGATGTAACCAAATCCTGGTCCTGTTGCACCTTACAGGAGGACGGAATTAAGTCCACTGGGGCAGGCCACTTGCTGCATAACATCCCCAATGTTTCAGGGCTTGCTGTTAACACAAAATTTCTGATCTGGGGCTCCTTGTAGCTGTTCCCATCCAGACTGTGACTCAGGGGCTCAGGCTCCTCCCATCCCATGGCTCTTGCATTTCTATTGGTCCTCAGCATCCTCTCCATTCAACTGGTCAATAGAGAAAGAGAGTGAGCCTACAGGGCCAGATCAAGACTGGGCAAGGAATGGCTTCTCCCTCTTCAACCAGCACTCAGGAACCCAGCTCCACCAACACCCACGGAGTCTAAGGTGTGTGCTCAGGGGGCCAGGGAACTAGGATGTGGTGAGCCCTCCATTGGTGGTCTGTGCCACCCATGTGACCACTTCCATGTCAGCGCTAAGGTAGAGGCATTGTGCGAGTGTCACAGTATCGGTGACATTGGACTGGGACCTACAATGACCGGGAGTTGGCCAGGGGAAGAGGAGGAAGCAGAGTGCCTTGTAGGAGTGAGGCTGGGCTTCACAGGCCTTGCAGGAGCAGAAGTGTTCAGTTGATGGTGGGGGTGATGTGGGAGGGCAGTGAGCAGTGAGGCTGGCCATGCAGGACCTGGAGTTCACGTGTGACCTGACTAGGATAGGGTCTGGTGCAGCCGGAGGGGCAAGTTAGAGATTTCTCTTGCTTCTGAGTGGCAATGGCTGTGAAGCCAGGGGCTGATGGCAGGATGTGATTGGAGTGTCCAGGGCTGCAGTGTGGGCTGAGGAAGCACAACAGGACCTGATGACCCATCGGCAGAGAGGAAAATGAGAAGACTCGAGGATGCCTCAGAGGTTGGGTCGTGTCCACTCAGTGGCTTCCACCAGAGGGCTTGATCAAATCTGGCCCCTGACCCACTTTGTAAATAAAGTTTTATTGGCATACAGCCCTGCACGTGTGTGTGTGTGTGTGTGTGTGTGTGTGTGGTCTGTGGCTGTTTCTTCACAGCAGTAGTTGAGTGGTTGTGAGAGAGATTGCTTGGTCCTAAAAGCAGAAGCATTCACAGTGTTGCCTTGTACAAGGCCTGGGCCACCCTGACCCTGCTCTCTGTCCATTGCAGAACACCAGTTACGACGATGTCGGGACATAGGCCCTCGTTATCTCATGCGTTTATTCAGTCATTCAGCTCCCATCCTCTCGCCCCACCTGCTTCTCTCTAAACCGCTAGTTGGTGTGGCTGCCGAGGGCAGCGGCCTTGGGGCAGGTGGTGGCTTCCACACACCAGGACGCAAAGACAGCGGGCAGGTGACCCACATCGCATCTGGTGATGCCGTTACTGGCTCAGATGTGAGGCCGCCTGAGCCAAGCCAGCCTCTGGGACTGATGAGCTTTCTGGGGTGATCCCTCGCGCCAGAGCTGTCCCCAGACATGGTGTCATTCGCTCCGAACGACAGTCTAGCTCTCAGCTTTCTGCCCCCTCCCTCATGCAGATGGGGAAACTGAGAGCTGGAGGGGGGGTCTGGGTGTGAATGGACGGTCGGGCCAAGGCCATGGGGGTGGCAGGTCTTCCTCCGTAAAGGCCTCGTGAGCAGGACAGGAGTGTCCCCTGGAGCTGGCCCCTTGGCCGTGTTGGTGCTGACCAGGGGTTGCAGATGTGAGGGGACACTGTGGGAATGCAGTTTCACAGCAGTAATTAGTTTATTCCTGAGGTCAGCAGTATAAATAGTAGAAAAATGTATTTCCTGTTCCAAGCCAAATAAGCAAGTGGCAGCCAGTTGGCTTGGCGCCCTTGATGGGATTTCAGCCGAGCCTGTGCCTTGCCTCTGGCCACGGTTTGGGCGGGAGGAGGAACGCTCCTCTGCAGGCCCCATCTTGTCATCAACTGTGACTTTTTGGGATGGCTCCAGCCACCCAACGTCCACCCGGGTGGTTCTAGGTTCCTGCCGGGATCGTGACAGGCAGGGGTGGGTGTGCACGGCAGGAGGACAGCATGGGGCTGGCTGGTGGTCACTGCCGTGCCAGCCAGAGCTCCTGGCACGCAGCGGGCGATTACGAGATGCTGCTGAGTCAGCAGATGAGTGAGACGTGCCCTGGCTTCTCTTTCTTTATTTCTTTTCTATTCATTTTCTTTCTCTCTTTTCTTTCTCTCCTTTCTTTCTTTATTTCTTTCTTTCTTTCTTTCTTTCTTTCTTTCTTTCTTTCTTTCTTTCTTTCTCTCTCTCTCTCTTTTTCTTTCTTTCTTTCTTTCTTTCTTTCTTTGATTTCTAGATTTCTTTATATTTCAAACCCAGAGTTACAGAGAAGGGCAGAAAGAGAGATCTTCCATCCACTGGTTCTCGGCAACTGGGACAGGACCAGGTCAAGGCCAGGTGTCAAGAACCCCAGCTGGGTCTCTCCACCAAGGGTGGCAAGGACGCCAACACTTGAGCCATCTTCTGCTGCCTTCCCAGACACAATAGCAAGAAACTGGATTGGAAACGAAACAGTTGGGACTCAAATGGGCTCCCATATGGGGTGCAGCTGTCACAGGCAGTGGCTTATCCTACAGCATCGCAGCTCTGGTCCCAGTGTCCAGCATTTAGAGCTTAGGGGCCTGGAAGTGGAACAGACTGTGTGTCTTCCCTGTAGCTCATTGCAGACATCAGAAGTCAGATTCTTGGTGCTAAGATAGCCAGGGGAGCACGGGAACGCCCCCCCCCCCCACACACACACACAGTGTGCTCAGTGTCTACAGGGATTTTTCAGGAATTTGGACGCCTCTCTGTGTCTTCCACCCTCTGACACCTCACTGGTTGATTTACTCGTCCTTTTGGTCACATGTGCTGAGGTCCTGCCTAGAGCTGGAGGCAAGGGAAGCTGGGAGAAGATGCCTCATGCCTCTGCAAGTATTGCCTCCCTGTACCTCACAGGATGCCCCACAGCCGTTCTCACTCTGTCCTCCTCACTCTCCCTTGGCTACCAAGGGGGAGTGTGGAGACAGCTTCTGGCACAAGCCTCTGGGAGCACTGGACTCTCTCTGGGCCTCCTAGCCATCTGGGTGGCCTCTAGCACCCTGGCAGGCCCTCGCTTACCGCCTAGTCCAGCACAGCAGAGAGTGTTTCTGGCTCTCCCCGCTGGGTCCCTATAGTCAGGTCTGACTCACGGCAGGAGCTCAGCAAAGCCCTGGAGCATCAATGAATGTGTGAACCATTGGCCTTGCACTCCCCATCCCACTCCTGAAACCTGTTCTAATTACCCATGCCACCATGGCAGTCCGTTCTCTTCCCCCGGGCATTGCTCAGAACAGCAGCCATCCCCAGGGTACGAGGCTCCTGCTGAGTTCTTTAGCTTCCCCTCTTTGCCCGGTGAACTGACAATTCCAAGTCTCACGCAGCCAGACTGGAAGATAGCTGGAAGTCACCCAGGGCCGCATTCTTAGCGTGGGGACTGACGGCTCCAGGACTCAGCAGAGGAATGGATGATGCTGTGAACGCCGTCTTGGGGGTCCTACAGGCACTCCCAGGTCTAAGCACGAGTTGCCTTGGACACCCTGGGCCCCCACTTCCTGCCTATGAGCAGAGCTGGGCGCTTGCTGCTGTAGTGGCAGGTGTGACTGGCGCCCAGCATTGATGTGGTAAAAGGCGCAGGGAGGAGGGTCCCTACCCTGTCTCCCTTGTCTGTTCCCCAAGGGGACCGTGACTCTCCCAGGGTCAGCCAAGGTTGTCCTTCTGTCTCTGCCCTGTCTTTAATTCCACCCGGGGCCCACAGTGACATTTGACATCTTTACTGTAGCACTAGAATTGCACTCTTTTCTAGAATGTTCTCAGGGGAGCTTCCATCCCAGGGTCTTCAGCCTCGTCTGGCTTGGTGTGGTGAGGACTCTGGGCTTCCCCCGAGTGGGCAGCCCCTACGGAGCTGTCTCCCATGCCCCAGGATGCTGAGGCACACCCAAGCCTAGACCCTCTCCCTTCACGAACAAGAAAGACAATTCTCTTCGCACCTGAGCAGGGCAATTCAAGCTGTGCTCAGCATCATCTCCCTACCATCTCTTTTCCTTTCCCCTTTCCCTTCCCTGTCTGGGCAGGGTCCATGTGGTGCCGAGGCTGCGAATCATGGCTGGACTCCTGCGGGGGCTGGGACCGCAGGCAGTGCCGGCTGACGTGCTCCCTGCCCCCACTCCCGTCCAGTCTGCTAACCAGGGCTTGGATGAGGAAGCAGCTGCCACAGCCAAACTTGGGGGAACAGCCTCCCACACCCCCTCTCCACCTTGCTTTCCCAGGTACCCTGGCTGCACATCCAGGGTGTATAGCTCCTGGCCAGGTGTGGGTCTGCTTAGGTGACCTTGTCCTTGGCTTGGGAAACAGCAGTCCTGGCACAGCAAGACGTGTTCCCCCTTGTCTGGCATCTCCTGATCCTGGAGGAATTTGCCCAGAGAACAAGGTTGAGAGACTGGTCCACAGGGTTCTTAGCTGTAACGGGGATGCAGCCGGTGGTGCGGGCTGCTCCTGCTGCTGCGTTGGGCAGCTCCGAAGCCTCAGCTGTCCCGGAGCGAGGAGGAATCTGAGACACTGAGCCCACTGAGGATGAGAAGGCCCTGGGTTCCCAAACGCTCAGCCTGGTCCCTCAAGGCGTGAGGTTGGAGACACAGCAGCTGGGGCAGCGGGGTGGTGGAGGGGGCAGAGTCTCCCACCCCAGCAGCCAAAGCTTTCCAGGGGTGGGGCGGAGACTGGGGGTGCACACCCCCATACACCTGCAGCATGTGCTGGATGGTGCTCCTCTGTGGTCTTCCTGGTCCAAACAGCCTCCTTTCCGAATGGCTTTCAAGAACTCCCTTTCTGTTGGGATCCTGAGGCTAGGAAGGGTGTGGCTCGCCAGAAGGCACGGGGCAGGTCTCCCATCCAGGCCTCTTGCTCCACGCACATGCCCTTAACACAGGCCTGCCCACTTGCCTCCTCCCCAGGGTCTCCCAGGATTCTGACAAATTGAAAATCGTATTAGTGTTAAATTAATGGGCTTTCTTGTGGGGCAGCGGGCTGGAACAGTGGCGTCTGGGCTGAGCCGCACACGGGCAGGAGAGGGCAGGACCAGCTGCCCCGCCCGTGTCCTTTATTAACCAGCACTGCTTGGCCCCCCCGCGCCCTTTTATCTGGGAAGGGGCAGAGGCGCTTTGAACCTTGGAATTCAATTCTGTGGAGGCCTGGGACAAAAGGGGAGCAGAGAGGATGGTTCCTCCCCCACGGCTGACCTGGAAACATCTGAAGGCTTGAGGGCTGGGGTAGTCAACTCAGGTCCCCGACCCCGAGGGCAAGGGGCATGTGCCTGGCGGGGATGCTGGGAGCTTTGTGCTTTTCCAGGCTGTGTGTATGTCCAGGGAACTGCACCTGCCAGTATCGAGGGGCTTCTGGAAACTCTCCCCCTTCTCTCACCCTACCACCCAGCTGCACCAGGCTGCAGACATAGGCTAGTCCTTCTGTTTCACTGGTTGTTTAAAGATACATTTTATTTATTTGAAAGGCAGAGTAGCAGGGAGAGAGGGGAAGACAGAGATCTTCCATCCATCCGTTCACTCTCCAAATGATTACAGTAGCCAGGGCTGGGCTAGGCTAAAAGCCAGTGGCTTGGAGCTCCATTTGGGTCTCCCACATGGGTGGCAGGGGCCATATACTTGGGCCATCCTCTGCTGCTTTCCCAGGCACATTAGCTAGGAGCTGGATAGGGGACGCCAGCACTGCAAGTCACAGCTTCACCTACTGTGCCACAATGCTGGCTGCACCCGAACTGGCTCTGGTCAGGTCCCATATAGGTTCTGGAGACAGGTGTGACCCAGACAGACCCTGCTCCTGACCTGAGGTGTTGACATTCTTGTGTATGGAGATGGAGGTCAGTCTGCTGACATCTAATAGGTCAGGTTTGACGAAGTGCTACCAAGAATAATAAGGTAGGTCCAAGAGAAAGCCCGCAGTGAGGGTGGTCCAGGAGGCCTCGTTGGACAAGGTAGAGAGAGAAGCTCACAGGGTACCTGTCTTCCCTCAAGTCTCAGGAGCTCAGGGTGGGCAGGAAGGTTCCTATCCATCAGACTGCAGACAAGGGGATGGCTCAGGCCGGGGGGATGGGTCGGTGAGGCATTGGCAAGGACTGGCACCATGCAGGAGGCTCTTTGCAACTTAGGCGGTGCTCCTAGCCAGCAGTGGGAGGGAAGCGCTCCCTGCTGCAGGACTCCCTGAGCCTGCCTGCCTGCCTCACCTCCAGGCTCGCTGCTAAGCCACTTTTCCATGTGCATGACCTGTTTTACATATATTAACCTCAAGAGAACTCTCACCTACCCTCTAGACAGATGCTGGAGCTGATGCAAACTGCCAGGGCTGGCTGGTGCCCATTGAGCCCACCCTGGCTGATCTCAGAACAACCCAGGGTCCTGCAGCCTCCAAGGAGACAGCAAGCAGGTGGTGTAGCCTGGCTTGGCTGGCCACATGGTGCCCTGGCAGGGGGTGAGCCGTCCTCATCTCTCCCATGGTTCCCAGGCCTAACCCCCTTGGCTGATTGCTGTATGGAGGGTGGGAGCCCAGATGGGGTCTTCGCCTCTCTCTGATATCAGCCCAGCAGTCAAACACTGGTTTCTTGTCTGATCATGTCTCTTGATGACCCTATGGCCACTAGCAACAGAGGGGTTGTGACTATTGCTTGGTGCCCCGACCCATCTCTCCTCCTCCCAGCCTCCCTGCGTCTTCCCACCCCCTCACATCTTGCCAGGGCTGTCCCCAGCACCCCCTTCCCCATCCAGCATTGTTGCTCCTGTCCAGGCTTTACTCTGAGCCTGCAGGGCTTCCCTATAGCACGGTATGATTGTATGACCCTGTCACTCCCTGCCTGGGACCTTCAGCAGCTCCCCAGGACCCAGGGGTGGGGCTTGTGCAGCCTTAGCTATGGCCATACTGACCGCACTTCAGCTCCATCCTAGCCTACGGGTCCTCCTGTGCACCGGCCTCTCCGCTCCTCATCCGCAGGGACACCTCTACGTGACCCTCAAGACGAGGTTCTCCCATGTCCCCCCGCGGGGCCCCTGCCTCCGCCATGGCATCCAGCAGACTGTGCCATCACAGGTGAGGCCCTCGTCCCTGCCCCTTGGGTAGTGAGTCTGGGGAGGGCAAGGCCACGCATTGCCGACTTATGCCCCCGCAAAGCTGGGTGGACTGGGGGCGTCCGGGCAGCTTTTGCCTTAGGGAGAGGGCGTGGAGGCCCTAGTGCTTTTATGCGGGGCACAGGAGCAGACAGGGCAGAACTGGGCCTCCCCCTGGGGAGGTTATTTTGGTCGTGGCAAATAAACTTCTTTGGAAAATGTGAGCAGCTTCTGATGCCAGTGTCTTGCCCCCCCAGTGCCCTCCCTTCGGCGGGAACGCGGGCAGCAGCCTCCGTTAATAAAGAACAATTATGGGGCCGGATTAGGGAGATTATCAGCAACAGGTGGAGCCCCACGCCCCGCCCGTTCTGTTCCATTCCGCCTGCCTGCCTGCCTGCCCGCATGGCGGGGATGAGCTCACACGCTCCTCACAGGGAGGATGTGCCCTGGGCCCGGCTGTCCGGCTGTCTGCAGTGACCCTCTGGGGAGGGGACAATGACACTTCCAGGCACTTTCCACCCAGGTCGAGGTGAGATTCCAGGAGATCCATGGAAAAGGGCCCCCCATTCCAGAGGTGACCCTCCCAGCCTCTCTTCCAGGACAGGAGGACTTCCAGGACAGGGGCTGGGGAGACATCCCCCAGAGCATGCTTGTCCTGCCTCAGTCCCTGGACCGGGCCACAGGGATTGGCCTACTGCCCCATGCTAGGCTTCGCAGCTTGTCTGCTGTGAGGTGATTGAACCACCCCAGCCTTCCCACGCTGGAGAGGTGTCACTTCCAGGTCTGAAACTTGATGGGGCTCCAAAAGTTCTCAGAGGTTGCCCGATGGTGGAGGGGGAAGGGTGGGTTTCAGAATGTTTTCTAAAAATGATTTGAGAGACGGATGGGGTTGCGGGGAGAGCAAGAGAGTGAATTGGTTCATTTCCCCAAAGCCCACATGGGCTGGATCAGGCAGAAGCTAAGAAACAGGAGCCCTACCAGGGCTTCCACATGGGCACAGGGGCCCAAGCACTTGGGGCTTCCTCTCTTTCCCAGGTGCACTGGCAGGGAGCTGGATCAGGAAGTGGAGTAGTGGGGACTCAAACTAGCTCTCATGTGAAACGCTGGCTTCACAGGTGACGGCTTAACCTACTGCTTTATACTGCTGGCACCTACCTGGCTTCGCATCCAACTTTCTGCTAATACATCCCCAGGGGAAGCAGGTGACGGCTCAAGTACTTGTGTCCCTGCTGCCCATGTGGGAGACCCAAATAGAATGCAGGGCTCCTGGCTTTGGCCCAGCCCAGCCCTGGCCACTGTGGCCATTTGGGGAGTAAAGCATTGATTGGAAGATTCTTTTTCTCTTTTCTGTCTCTCCTCAAGTAGGTAGAAGCAAACAATTTTAAAAAGAAAAGTGCCTAAAAACGATTGAATCCATAAATGGATCAATAGCCATAGAATAAACAGATTTTACTGCGAAAAGATCACTAGGTCCACATAATTCCCAAACACATAAAGAGTTATTTGAGTGATTTAAACTGTTGAATAAATTGGTGCTGGGATAATTTCTTCATAATTTCTCTCCTAAATCCAATGAAGTACTGACAAACCAGTAGTGAAGTGTGGCTAACAGCTCATTCACAGAGAAGGAAAACAAATGGCTCGTAAAGAATGAGAATTAAAAGGTGATCAAAAATCCTGGCCAAATCATTTCTTCCAAGAGACTTTTTGTCACCCATGTGTTGGTTACTCAGTGGCACGTTTTTCATGGTGTTGTAATTTGTTGTTGTTGTTGTGGCTGTTCTAACTCATGCCAGTTGTTGACCTTGTTTCATGGCTTCTCAATGATGGAAATGTGTAGTGATGGAGTACTGGGGTCTATCACATACAGATGTGAGGGTTTAGTGGAACATGCATCCCTGCTTCCCAATGAAAGATGGATTCCCAATGAAACTGTTGGACAAGTGTACACAATGGGATGCTGGACTGTCTGACATTGTCTGTACCAACAATGTCAGGGCACACTTAAATAAGAGACTGATGGAATTATGATTTCTTATGAAGGATTACACAATTGTAGTAAAATGGGGAAAATCTGTCAGGGGTCGGGGGGAATCCCAGCCTATATGAAATTGTACCACATAATTCAAAATTCAAAATAAAAAGATTTTAAAAAATAATTTGAAAAAAAATCCTGGCCAAATTACGAAAACTGCATATTGTAACAAGGGGTATGATGGTTTCACTTACCAGTTGAAGTTAGTGCATCGGGCAAATGCCTGAGTGAGAAACAGGGAAATACGAGTGTTCACCTGGCAAGGTGTTCACCTTTGACATGATTTTTGAGCTCATGACTATCTAGGAGTTTTGCCAAATGTAAATTTGCATATAGGTAAAATAGTATTTCAGTAACATTTATTTGTGATTGCAAGGGATAGGAAACAGCATTATATCCACCAGGAGATGAAAAGGAAGGATTATATATAATATATGTAAGAAATAAATGTATATATACATATATACATGTATATATATATATATATATATATATATATATATACTTATATTCTCCTCCACAGAATATTATGCAGCCATAACAAAAAGAAGCCAAGATGGATGACTGCCAAGCTCCACTGTCAACAGACAAGATGTGAGGAGCTCTTTCTGTGTAGAGGCCCCGTGCACAGGTTGCCCAGCGTGTGCCTAGGGTGCACTTGGGTGCACTTCCACTGTCCCATTATACCTTTTGAGGCCGTACAGTGTGCCATGTGGGGCCCTTTAAGAGCTGGCACTATTGGAAAATTTAAAGATGAGTAGGAAAATTATGATGGCGGATAAACACATGCAAGCATTCCGACTTGCTGGCTTCAAGGAAACAGACTGCATTGCTCTTTATTATTTGGGGCTCATTCATTTGAAGTGAAGAGGATCCTTAATTTTCAGAGAAGAGTTTAGACTTGACCCTGAGAATGACAGCAGAGCTGGCTGGGCTGTGAACAGGGATGTGGGGTGAATTTGCGGGGCTTTGGAGGTAGGGGTGCTGGGAGGAGGCGGGGGATGCTCCAGTTAGGATTCACGCAGGCGTGGCTGTAGGCAGGGGCAGTGGAGATGAAGAGGTGAGGCGGTTGGTAAGGCTTGGAGAGGTGAATCAGCAGCCTTGGATAGGGATGCAGAGGAGGGAAGCTGGCCAGTGGCGAGAGGACGGCGTTTCTCCTGGCTGCACTGGTCCAGGCTGCCCACTCTCTTACGGGACTCAGGACTCGTGAGCTGTCACCTCTCCCACTGCTGGACGGCTCTTCCAGGCCACCAATATGCTTTGGTCCTCCTGTTTCTTCGATCTAAGGATCCGTGTGATGGAGCTGGTGCAGGGCTGGTGGCCTGTTGCTCAGATGAAAAAATAAAACCACTAAGATTCATGTGACTGAGTGACTTGCCAAAGTCCCCCTAGGTGATCTCAGCCATACCCTTTCAGGAAGACTAGACCAGGTGTATGTCCAGATCCCAGGACACCTGTGTGTCACCAAGAGAGCTCCCCAGAGACCATTGACATGAGCGGCCAGAGGTGGGGCAGAAATCAAGATGTCAGAGGGAACTGCTCCAAGCTCTCTCTGGTCCATAGCCCTCAACTGTGCGACTGCGTCCTCACCTTCTTGATGGCCATTTGTGGGGTCCCTTGCAGCTTGCTCCCAGCCCAGCAACTGAGAAGGCGGCTCCTTGGTGTTAAGCTCCTGAGCTTCGAGTCTTCCTGATGCCTGCCCAGCACCTGCAGGGAGCTCGGCTTGCCTGCTCAGTTGGTCTGTCACTGACCGCGTGACTAATGCACTGACCAGAGGGACATCTGATCATGTTCTTGGGCTACTCCCACACTCCACGGGTGCGAGTTTCACATGGGTCACCTGGAGTCATTCTAACAAGTCTGCTGACCACACATACTTGCATGTATGCACACATCCATGGGTAGAAAGAGTACAAATTAGTTAGGGCATAAAGCCACAAGCACTTCTGTGTGCCTGCTGTGTGAGGGTCCCATGAGACTATGCAGGAGGGTGGGTGCTGCGGGCCAGCGGGGACACCCCTTTCCCATATCCACGTGCCTGGGATCAAGTCCCACCTCCATTCTTGATCTGGCTTTCTGCCAGCTCACACTCTGAGAGGCAGTGGGCCTGAGCATTTGGGTCCTTGCCACTCGTGGCAGACCTGAAAGGATGTCTCCTGGCTTCTGGCTGGCCATGCTCTCATGGCTGTAGGTGTTTGGGGAGTGAACAGCTAGACTTCCTCCCTCCCTATGATTCTGCCTTTCAAATAAATATAAATAAATACACGGAAAGAAAAGAGTATGCAGGAGTTACTGCTAATAGCTTCAGCTGGTGGGTGAAGAACTGGGAGTTCATCAAGGTTAAGGGACTTGCCTAGGGTAACCAGCTGGAAGGGTGGGGCCTGTCTGATGCTGCCGTCTCCCCCTCGCCCCCTCTCTATCTACCCCACACACCTATGTGCATGCTTACACCACTGCACACCCACAGATGTGCACACACAGGAGGATCCCTGCCCAGATACCCAGCCCCCACACCTTCCCGGTTCCCCGGGGCCTGCGGTGGGATGGGGGTTTCATGCAGGGTGGCTGCGGCTGAGATGAAAGACAGGGTAGGCCACATGGCCCTGGGGGGATCTGTTCCCTTGGCGGGGGCTTCACAGCCAGGGATTAATTGCCCAGCACTGCCTCGCCCGGTCAGCTCTCAAGGCCTCCTGGCCTTTGATTAAAAGTATCCCTTGATGTCCTCCCACGGGGGGCTGCACAGATGCAGCCGAGGGGAGCAGGGCTGCGGGCGGACAGGGCTCAGGGACCTTGCACGGGGCCATCTGGCTGCCCGAGTACTCAGCGTTCTGGGAGCCAGCAGGGGCTGATGAGCCCATGAGGCTTCCCAAGGTGAAACTTGGCCGTGCAGCCGGGCTGGTTGAGGGGCTCAGGGGCTTGAATCCGTGAACTTGGGAAGCCAAGAAGCAGTGTCCGGGCTCCTCCTTCCTGCTCCCACCCTCTCTGCTGGGTGTCCTGCCTTGAGTCTGGCCCCATCTGTGACACTCAACAGAAACCCCAGGACTGCCAGTGCAAAATGGATGGAGAAGGATGCCTGCAGAGGTTAAAGACAGCTGCTTCCCCTTGCGTCTCCTCTTGGCTGGCGTGGCCCAGTAGCCCCCTGTCCTCTCCTACCTCTCTGGCCACACCTTTGTCCTTCCTGTGGCCATGAGCCAGAGCCTCCGTTTCCACCACCACCAGTACAAGGCCATCCCAGCAGTCTTCCTCTGAGAGGGGCCGAGTGACGTCAGCACACTCAGGGAAGGAAGGCGCTGTGCATACAGGCTGGTGTCCAGGGCATGGAAGGGCTGGGCTGGCACCAGCTCTCTCCTGGGGCCAGGCCTTTGACTGCTGAACCCAGAACTTTGTCACTCAACTCTGTCCCCTCTGCCTGGATGGCCTCTGGTCCCAGGCTCTGGCCCCACCACTCAGTCATAGGCAGCGGACTCTGACCACACTCTCCCCTACCTGGGGTACCCTGGGCAGCGCCACCTCCACTGCAACAAATACCCTTCCCACTTCTTATGTTGGGTCACCATCCCAGCCCCGCCACCATCCACCTCATGCCCGGGTTGAAAACCATGGCCCCAAACTGGACTTCCCCCTCTGCCCCAGACCCACCCTCTGTCCCTCCCCAGAGCCCATTAGGTGGGCAGCTTCTACCACTCTCTTGAGCCGTCCATCTTCCTCCACCACTAGCCACTTCCTGGGCCCCTCTCACCCCGACGAAGCAGTCACTTCCCTGCCTATGGGCTGTCACTCGTCACTCGCTAGCCAGAGTGGCTCATCTCAAGCAGACAGGTGGCACTGGTTGTGTCAGTCCCAGCTTCAACATTTTCCAATAGATTCCTATGGTTCTAGGGCAAAAGTCCAAACTGCCTGGCACTTTGAGGGACCTGTAGCCAATCTCCCCCTCTGCCAGGCTAGTGGGTGGCCTGTACTGCCCTGCATCTGGGCCTTTGCACCTGCTGCCTTTGTACATCCTCATGAAATGCTTTTCCTCCCTCCCTGGTCTGTCCCCAAACTGGCTGAGGGTGGAAGTTGTCTATGACACTTCTGCCTTGGTCACCAAGACCTGTCAGCCTGGGATCACATGCTTGGAGCATCAGTCCCAGGGAGCCAAGCAGGTGAGAGCCACGTCAACCTGGCCCCTGTTGCTCTGAATCCCTCATGTTTGTGCTCAGCCTGATAACAGCTGTGCCCACAGCAGTGCTCCACACTGGACTGCACTGTGTACTGTCAACAAGAGTGCTGCCGAATCCTTGGAGAAGTAGAGAGTCAGAAACGAAGCGAGAGGGAGAATTCCCATTTGCTAGTTCACTCCCTAAATGCCCGCAATGGCTAGGACTATTTCAGAGCCCAAGCTGGGAGCTGGGGGTACTGTCTATGTCTCCGACGTGGGTGGCAGGAATCGCACTAATTGAGCCATCACAGCTGCCTCACAGGGTCTGCCTCTACAGAATGCTCGAGTCAGGAGCCGGAAGTGGATATTGAGTTCCGTCACTTGGGTTGGGCTGCCAGATGGCCACAGGTGAATCCTTTCTTTTCAGGCTCTGTCTGTACACCGAATCCACACAGTAAACCATAAAAACCATGCTGAGACGGTCTATGCATTGCAGTGGGTAAACTGAGGCCCAGAATGGGCAAAACACCCGTTCAAGTGTACACAGATGGACCAGCAGGATGTGGAGTGGTGACCTCTTCCTCCCTTCCCAGCCCAGCCTGCTCATGCCTCTTGGAGCTGGAGTCTTACTCAAGGCCGCTTTGACAGTGCTTCAGGCCAAAAGCAGGTCTTGTGAGCTGATGTTTCTTTTCTGGACAGTCGTCTGTTTTTAGACAATCTTAGACAGCTCTCAGGCTAGGAAGGACCCAGGGAACCATTACGAGGCCCGCCTCTTTGAACTTCCGCATCTGCCACTCAGTCCCTCTACTCTAACCGACTGGGAGGGCCCAGCCCAGTGCTTGAGCTGCTCCAGAGTGCACAGGTGGGCGTGCCGACGTATGCGCACACACTCATTCACATCCAAGGAAATCAGCCCAGATTGGCGACAATCTGCGTCTTTCTCAGTGGCACGCTAACATCCAACTGCCGGCTCTGGGAGAAGAAAACTGTGATTGGCATTGGTTAAAACCCCTGGTGTAAATGCTGCTCTCATGGTCAGTTCAGGCTACCAATGGGAAATGGCTGAGGAGGGGGCCTGGAAGAGCCAGGCAGTCAATTCCCAGGAGAGGCTAAAGGGGACCCTTGAGCCTTGTCACATCCTTCCAGGGGGAGCCGTCGCCTGAAGACCCCGTGCCATAGTGCTCTTCTGTCAAGCTGAGGGAGGGGTGCCAGGCCCTGTGTTTCTGCCCCACCCTGACAGCCACTTTCCCCACACCTGCGCATACCACCAGAGTCAGGTAACCCCACAGTGGCTCCCCAGCTCTGCTGTGCCCAGCAAACAGCTTTGTTCACAGAGATGCCCACGTGTGGTGGTCACATGGCAGACACAGCACACAGTTCCCCCACAGCCTCAGGCTCCTGCACACATGTCCTCCGGGGTGACCACGTCCACCCGTGCTCACCCCTGACAGCACACACAGTCACAGGCTCGCAGTCTGTGAGTCACTGCACCCAGCCTGGTACATGCACACACGGAATCACACGTCTGGGCTGGCAGACACAGGGCATGCACGCCCATGCCTGTGCACACACACACACCAGGCGCACCCAAGTTCTCTTTCAGCCCCTGTAGGCTTGGCCCCTGCCCCTCCCCAGCCCAGGGAAGCTGGTGGGTGTGGTGCTGGGAGGTAGTGAGGAATTCCAGGCGGGCCCCTCTTCCCTGGCCAGCCCTAAGTGCCTTCACACTGAAAAGAGGCTTTTCCGGCGAGAGATTAATGTCACTGAAAAATGTGGGTCCTGCGCCTGAATGCAGTCTTCCCTGCCACATATTATGTGACTGCACTAAAGCGAGAGGGGCTCAGGTTGGCGTGGTTCTCACCTGCTTGGCTCCCAGGGAAAGAAGAGCCTGGGGCTCCAACCGACAGGGTGGGGCTGGTGGGCCACAAACACTCCAGAGACCAAAGGGTAGGTGTGGTTCAGCCAAGCCTGGGACCCTGGTTGTGGAGCGGTCCCAGCCCAGGCACTACCACACCTAGCTAGGCTGAGGTGAGCCAGCTGTAGCCAGAGGCTCCTGGCAGCATGACATCAGCAGAGGGAACTGGCCAGGTGAGCAGCCTTCCAGGGTGGTCAGCAGTTCTGGGTCCAGACCCCAGCTCTGCCAGGTGGCCCTGGGCACGTGACCCTACCTCTCAGGGCCTCATCTTCTCCTGTATAGGGTCTTGAAGTGGGACCTTCGTGGCAGGTATGTGGTGAGGATTCCATAGGACCAACCTGTGAGCCCCACAGCACGGCAGCAGCTGCGGCAGAAGTGGTGGACACTGTAGCACCTGAGGACGTCGGGGAAGCTGGGAAGGGTATAGATGTGTGGATGAGCACAAAACCTGCATGTGTGCTCGTGTGTGAAAGAGGGAGGGACTGATATTCCGAGCATGTGAACCCAGGCTCAAGACCTGGCGGGTGAACCCTGGCAAATGCAACTTGCCTCCCTCAACTTGGGGTTCTTCACCTGCGAGATGGCGTTAGATTATCCCCTGTCCCTGGGTTGCCATGGGGATTAGTGGCGATCCTATAAAGTGCCTGGCTCACTGCCTGGCACCCACCAGGGGCCTACAACACAATAGCACTGATGAAGGGGCTGAGACGGGGCCGGGCAGGGCCCAGCTCACAGAAACTGGGGAAGTGCCCCTCCCCGCCCCAACTACCTGGTGTGGTACGTGGCGTCCACATGGCTGTCCCTGATGATGCCTGTCTTCTCACAGTGATCCCGAAAGTTGGACGACACTGGTGAAACAGACAGGGTGAGGGAGGTGAAGGAGGGGCCTTGGGGCTCCTGGCCAAGGTTTTGACAGGTGGGGACAGAGGAACTCACAGCAACCTTCCAGAGGGTGGGGCAGGAAGAGATGCTGAGGCCAGGGGGTGCAGGCCCACGCCAAGCAGTGAGCAGGGGCACAGCGTCTGTCCGCTCCTCGGTTTCACTGGGGAACCCTGGGGGCTTGTTCTTCCCTTTTGGGAACATGAAGGGACAGAGTGGGTGAGCCACATAGCCTGGGTTGCATAGCTAGGTGACTTTGGAGTGACCAGCTCCCTGGCTAGGCAAGCATGGCCAGCATTTTGAGGGGGACCAGGAACCCGCTGAAGATTATGACCCTGTGTACTTAAAACCACCTGCAGGGCGTGCTGCTCCCTGGCTGGGACCACCCCCACAGCCTCCCCAGGTTTTGAGGTAGAGCCCAAGTGCCCAACTGAGGGCTGTGGGGTCTGGGCACTGCCATTCTTAGGGCCTCGCTGGCTCTTCTCCTTGCCAGGCTCCAGATTTGCCCAGGAGCATAGCTCCAGGGAGCTCCTTGGGGAGAGCAGGTGCCCAGTCTGTACTGTGCCAACTCTGATCCTGGATCTGGCCAGCAGTTCTCAGCATACAAGACTGTGAGGAGGGCTCTGCAGCCCCTCGGCTGCCTGCAGGGAGGACCCTCGGCTGCCTGCAGGGAGGATCTGTGTGGTGGGTGGGAGCGGGGTCGGTGCCTTTGCTGCCAACAGCATGGAGCAGAGACTGCATGTGCAGGTCCAGAGCCAAGGTCTTCTCTGTGTGCTCAGAGAGGCTGTAGGTAGATAACATGGTTGTCCCTGGTTTTCCCTGGAGAAGTTTGGGGACCTACGGAAGCTCCTGGCCAGGCTGAGACCAGAGTGGACGTGTGTGTGTACGTTGTGGGGAGCAGCCCTTCCTGCACAGCGTCTGCCCGCTCTTTCATGGTCCTTGCTTCAGAGGTACCTCCCTCTCCTGTACTCCAGTATTGGGTTCTGGTGACCCGAGCCCTGAGGCCAGCCAAGGGATGGACGAAGGTGACTCCTTGGATGAGACCAGCAAAGGGCATGGTGCTACCCTCCTCCTGGCCGCTCCCTTGCTCTGGGGGAAGTTGCTGGAGCTTGAGTGTCCTGGGGAGCAGATCTCATCACCCGCCCCATGGAGCCTTCTGCCTCCCGCAGCTCCACCTGCTGGGTGTGTCCTGCCAGTAAGTGCCATGCGCAAAGGCTTAGTGAGCTGCACGCAGCCTCCTTGCACACACCTGCATCTCTTAAATCTTAATAAGTGGGGTCTTCAGTGGCACCAGTTCGAAAAGGATGCATGCAACTCAGGAGCCATACCTGGTGGTAAAATGTGTTCTGGTGTGGTGGCTACCTGCCCAGACTGGACAGGAGAAGGCTGGGCGTGTGGCTCGTGAAGCGAGAAGAAAAAGAACTGGGGTGGCCATGTCGGGACCTTCCTCTCTCCAGGGCATTGGCCAGGGGTCTCCTCAGCCTTTGGAGCTGATGGACAGGAAGAGACAAAGGCTCACCCTCCTGCTGGGCTGGAGGTCATCCGCGGGGGCTTTCCGGGGCAGTGGAAGGGGCAGGGAGAGCCCTGCTTGGCTTTGTGCTGGGGGGCTTGCCATAATCCCAGCCCTTCCCCATCTTCCAGCTAATCCTCAGCCATGGGGCTGAGCCTTTTCAAGATCTGACTTTGGCCTGAAAAGCTCCCAGAGGGGCCTGCATTCCTGCCCACAGCATCCCTGCTCCTAGGAGGGACGGGACCAGGGGCTGGCTCCACCCAATAGGGTATTCCTGGGCCCTGGGAAAGACTGCTGCTTTCACAGCCTCAGGGCAAGTTCAGACCGCTGGAAGAGCTGCCACTCCCCACTGACCCACTTGCTAGAAGAAGGCTCCCTGGGTCCTGGGTCTTGTTGGACCCTTCAGAAAATGGGGGGAAGGAATACTGGGGAAGGATGGGGTGCCTGGGATGGGGTGGGGAGTCATGGCCTCCATGGCCCAGAGTGAGCTTCTCTCTGGCCCTGTTGTTCATGTCTCCCAAGTCTTTATGTCCCAATGGGTGCCTGCCCCAGGACCCTTGCACAGACTACCTCTGCAGGCAGAGTCTCTCCTCTGTTCATTGCATGACTGTTCTGAGGTCTCAGTTGGAATGTCACCACCACCACCGTCCCCAGCCACCAGGGGTCGTCCTAGAGGCCGTGGGCTCTCCTCTCAGCGGGGTCTGGGTTTCATTTGCTGCCTTTCCTTGTCTCTTGCTACTGCAAAGCATGAGCTGTAGCACTGGCTGTAGCCTCTTAGAATAACATCCCAGGCTCATGCCAGCACCTGTGTGCCAAGTGCAAGAGCAACAAAGAGCAGAGTTGCTGGGGAAGGAGAGGTCCTGCTCAACTTGGTAGCCTCCTCTGCCCGTGCTGTCTCCCTTAAAACACCTCACCACCCTGAGGAGCTAGAGCGCTACCCCTTTGCCTAGAAGGAGAAGATGACAGGTTGAAGTTCTAGTAACAGGCTGCCAGCAGTCCTCGGACCCAGGACCAAGGACACAGAGATGGGCAATGGACCCCTCCTGGTTTGAACGTCACTCTTAGCACCTGAAACTTCACCCTTAGGTATGCATTCCTTGATTTCCCCCCACTTGTCTCCTAAGTAGAGAACTTTGCATTTACGGAGATCACAGATGCGTGCGTTGGTAGTGATGGAAGGCATTCCGAGGCTGTGTCCCAACTTGCCCACTCGACAAGCAAAGACATTCAAGGCCCCCAGAGCGGGATTCAGTCCCCAAGGTCACTCAGGAGGCCGCCTCGATGCTCGCCAACAGGGCCGACATGGACAGAGGGCTCACCCATGGGGCAGTGTGGCTTGCTGGCCAAACCCTAGGTAGCACTGTTGTGCTATTCAGGTGGGTACACCCACACTACTCAGAGTCCCCGAGCATGTTCATTCACATTGACTGCCAGCAAAGCACTTGTATTGTTCCCCTTTTATAGTGGGGAGTGTGAGTTCCAGAGAGATGGATCGCCTCCTCTGAGGCCACACAGCAAGTTAAAGACTGTTGCATAACAACCCCTGGGCTGGCAGAGGACTCCATGGCTTTTTCCTGCACCGCTGCCAGTGGTCCCTGGTCTGGCTAGGGGGTCGGGGTATGTGTGATGAGAGTTAACCCATCTCACCCGTGTCATTCTGTGGGTTTCCAATGGCCAGAGAGAAGATTTGTGTGGGGCAAGGGCAGCCTAAGGAGTGTCTGGGCTCCCTGCCCGGCCGCCCGGCTGCCACTGCCTCCCCTCCCCACCCGTCCCGGGCAGGTGGCGGGATCCTGTGCCGAGACTTGCCAGGCACCTGCATCGGGTGAGGCTGCAGGCCCATTCCTTCTCCCCGGAATCCTCCCGCGGCAGCTGGGGGCCGGGTGCTGACTAATTCTATACAAATTGGCTAATATTCTGAAGAATGCTGTTCTGTAAGAAAGCAAACATTTAAGTACTCAAGGCTGGGCCCTGTCGGCCCCCACACCCACTCTTGCTACAGGCCGAACCCTGGCAGCACCTCTGCAAGATGTCTTGGGGCTGCCCACCTGGCTGCCTCTCAGGTCTCTGTGTTCCCTTAGTCTGGGGCAGAGAGGCTGAGAGGTGGATCCCCGCCCCCCAGGCGGGACCCCTGAGAAGGTAGCCTGAAGCTCCTGTGGGCAAGTGCTGTCCAGAAGGGGAGGGGAGGCCTGGTGAGTACAGGGTTGGACCCCACCTGGGCACATTACTAGGCCAGCTCTTTAGGCCTCGGTTTCCCCATATGCAAAGTGGGGATTATGCCTACCAAGTCTAGGGAAGCAGAACGTAGACTCCAGCACCCTGCATTCTCACCAAGCCCTCCGGGGAGGGATGTCCCCTTGGCCTGTCCCTGCTGCGCCGGCCAGATGGTCACCATGGGTGGAGCTCAGCAGCAGCCTCGGCTCTAGGTCCAGACGAGGGCCCAGACCTGACGAGGGGGCAGCACAGCAAGGCCAGGAAAGCCAGGTGCCCTCTGGGAGAGATGGACATGTGGACTGGGGGGTGGGGTCAGGGTCCCAGCCCATGAAGCCCCAGGGTCAGCTGATGGCTACTTTCCTCAGCTCCCAGGTCCCACCCCTCATTTCACAGTCTCGCCTCTCCCATCACTTTGGGTGTCTCCCTGTTGATGGTGGTGACCGTGACAGTGGCTTCCCTTGACCTACACTGCATGTCAGACCCTATGCTGGTCACTTCGCTTGTATTCTCTCCCTCACTCTGAGAAATCTGCACTGGGCAGGGAAGTAGCTGAGGCACAGAGCTGGAATTCAGCTCTGACGTCCTGCTCCCATGACCCCAACTCTTGTCTACCATCCCCTGGGGCAGGAACCATAGCTGCCCTTTCTCTCCATGTGCCCTCAGCACCCAGGGTGAGGTGGGACCTCTGGTAGACCTTGACCAGTGCCAATCACATAGCTCTGCTGTGCATGTGATACAATCAGCCCCATTTTAGAGATGGAGAAATTGAGGCACAAGAAATAGAATGGCTTATTCCAGATCGTAGAACAGGCAAGGGACAGAGGTGCTTGTCTTCAGTTACGTCTCCCAGACGCAGACCCTGAGGCCAGCATTGGAGTGGGAGTGTGCATACGGGACGTAGCTTCCAGGTGTACAGAGAGACAGAGGGAAAGCAGCCAAGAGATGGGTGTCTTTTTCTTTTTAAGATTTAGTTTATTTTTATTGGAAAGTCAGATACATACAGAGAGAAGGAGAGTCAGAGAGGAAGATCTTCCATACGATGATTCACTTCCCAAGCATCTGCAACGGCCAGAGCTGTGCTGATCCGAAGTTAGGAGTCAGGAGTCCCTTCTGGGTCTCCCATGCAGGTGCAGAGTCCCAAGGCTTTTTGGACCATCCTCTGCTGCTTTCCCAGGCCACAAGCAGGGAACTGAATGGGAAGCAGGGCTGCCAGGATAAGAACCTGCGCCCATATGGGATCCTGGTGCGTGCAAGGTGAGGACTTTAGCCACTAGGCCACCACACTGGGCCTGAGATGGGTGTCTTTAAGCAGATGAGCACGACAAGAGGTGGGGTTCACCTCCCTGGGGTTCTCCAGGAAGGGTTGGAAAACCTGCCTCACAGCTGTTCCCCCACGGGTGTGACTGGGGCGCTGTCATCCACTCCTGCCTGCGTTTGCCTGAGGCTCTCCTCAGCACTTTTGTCCTGGCGTGTTCTGTCTCAGGAGGCAGACTAACAGGTGTTTGTAGTGACAGGTTCATGGAATGGTGAGACTTGGTGGGGCACAGACAGCTGCTGCCACAGAAGTGTTCACAACTTGAATTTTCAAAATCCAAACCCATCTCTTCATCCATCCATCCATCCATCCATCCATCCATCCATCCATCCATCCATCTTCTCACCCATCCATCTCCCAGGCACTCTTGGCCTTAGGAGCAATCTCAGACCTTGGAGGTCCAGAGGCTTCCCTAGGCTCATTCTAGTCACCCTCTTTCTTTGGAGGGACCCCATTTCTGGTGTTTGTTATAAGTTAATCAGGCAGAGGGGGAGTGGCAGGCTGGCACTCCTGAAGCAGCTCCTGCTTGCTCATCATGGTGTGTCTGGGCTCATGGCTCCACAGCTCCATCCCAGGCAGCCCCTGGGAGGACACACAGCTCCCATTCCAGGGCCAGCTGGCTGTAACTCTGGAGCCCCATCCTGGCTGGCACATGGAATGGTGAAAGGCTTTATCTGTCCTCCTGTCTAGTACCCGTAGGGGTTCTCTGCCTGATTCTGCTGCCAAAGCCAGCCAATTGGGATATGGGTCTCGCATAGGCTGGCAACACTCATTGGATCTTTGCTTGGCAGATGTGGAAGTTGGAGTAGGGCCATGGGTGCTCCAGACACCAGGCACCCTGGGGGGCATCCCAGATCCCACAGAGATCACCTAATTGGACAAGGTTGTCCGAAACTTTCATCCTGGAGAGGTAGGGCTTTCTCACATCAGTGCTAGAGGTGAGCATTTTCACTTCCACTATGTACTATAGGAAATTGAGACCCAGAGAAAGGAAGTGTGTTGCCAGAGGCTGCCCAGCCAGTGACTATCCCTGAGGGAACCATCCTGGGCCAGCTTGACCTGAGTCCTGGTTTACTGCCCCTCCTGCACTCCTGGAACAGCTGTGCTGGGCCCCAGCTTGGCTGAGCCTCCTCTACCTCTTCATTAGCTCCATTACCAGCTACCACACCCAGGAAGACTAAACCGCTCTTTCCCTCCTTGGCAACCAGCAGTCTAGAGTCCACACTTAGAACAGAGAAAGCCACACACACCACTATCACCACCTTCACCATAACCTTGGTGATGGTAGTGGAAGTAGTAATGGCAATAGTGATGGTGGTTATGGTGATGGTTATGATGGTGGTGGTGGTGATGGTAATGATGGTGGTGGTGATGGTGATGGTGGTGGTGAGGTAGTGATGGTGGTTGTAATGGTGGTCATAATGGTAGTGGTGATGGTGGTGGTGGTGGTGATTGTAGTGGTGATGCTGGTGGTGGTGATGGTGGTGATGATGGTGGTGGTGATGGTGGTGGTGGTGGTGATGGTGGGGTGATGATGGTGGTGGTGATGGTGGTGGTGGTGATGGTGGTGATGCTGGTGGTGGTGGTGGTGGTGGTGGTGGTGATGGTGGGGTGATGATGATGGTGGTGATGGTGGTGGTGGTGATGGTGGTGGTGATGGTGGTGGTGATGGTGGTGGTGGTGGTGATGGTGGTGGTGATGCTGGTGGTGGTGATGGTGGTGGTGATGGTGGTGATGATGGTGGTGGTGATGGTGGTGGTGGTGGTGATAGTGGGGTGATGATGATGGTGGTGATGGTGGTGGTGGTGATGGTGGTGATGCTGGTGGTGGTGATGATGGTGGTGGTGGTGATGGTGGGGTGATGATGGTGGTGGTGATGGTGGTGGTGGTGATGGTGGTGATGATGGTGGTGGTGATGGTGGTGGTGATGGTGGTGGTGGTGATGGTGGTGGTGGTGGTGATGGTGGGGTGATGGTGATGGTGATGGTGGTGGTGGTGATGGTAGTGGTGATGGTGGTGATGATGGTGGTGGTGATGGTGGTGGTGGTGGTGATGGTGGTGGTTGTGATGGTGATGGTGGTGATGATGGTGGTGGTGGTGATTATGGTGATAGTGGTAGTGCTGATGGTGGTGGTGATGGTGGTGGTGGTGATGGTGGTGGTGGTAATGGTGGTGGTAGTGCTGATGGTGGTGGTGGTGGTGATGATATTGGTCAGGGGAGAGATGGGTGGAAGCTGATGTAATTTAATCATTAGACTGCTCTCTACCCAGCCCAAGAAGACTTTCATGAGCTTTTCCTGGCTCATAACATTCAAGGCAGATTTCCTTCCCCAAATGGCACACCTTGAACTTATTTTTGTTTATTTACATGTTGATTTTAATTGTCATTTATTTGACAGACAGAGACAGAGATTTCCATCCTCTGCTTCACTTGCTGCTGGATGTCTGTAACTTCCAGAGCCTGGCCTGGCTGAGAGTTGGGGAAACCATCTGGGTCTCCCACATGGGGGACAGGGGTCCAAGTGTTCGAGCCATGAGTCTTTGCCTGCGGTTGCCCAGGGTGTGCATCAGTCAGAAGCAGAAATAACAAATGACGCCGAGCTTGACGTGGCTCTGTGATAGGGACCAGGCGGCAGCTGAAGCGCTGTACCAAATGCCCATCTTCCAACTTGAATTTTAGCCCTG
This sequence comes from Ochotona princeps, assembly GCF_030435755.1. NCBI lineage: Eukaryota > Metazoa > Chordata > Mammalia > Lagomorpha > Ochotonidae > Ochotona > Ochotona princeps. The sequence goes on from NC_080833.1 coordinate 15,312,810, forward strand.
GAAGCAAGTAGCCACAGAGCTGGTCCAGTAGAAAGTGGGGCCTGTTCTAGCTCTCCAACCCCTCCCCTTCTCTCTTTGGCAATCAGAAAAGCATTTATGAGGATCCCCAAGGCCTTAAGAAGCTCTGTGTGAAGTACCTGGGTTCCAGCCCTGGGGAGTGGATGGGAAGAAGAACACTTGGCCTCACAGACCCTGAAGTGTCTCCCTGGCCTTGACTGCAGCATGCATGTGTGCATGTGTGTGTATGTCTGAACTTGCTAAGGGCATGTGTGTGCTTGTGTGCATAGTCCTCCTGCTGTATGTGCACAGTCCTCCTGCTCTGTGTGCTCAGTCCTCCTGCTCTGTGTGCTCAGTCCTCCTGCTGTATGTGCACAGTCCTCCTGCTCTGTGTGCTCAGTCCTCCTGCTCTGTGTGCACAGTACTCCTCCTGTGTGAACAGTCTTTCCCACCTGTTGTGTTCCCCTGCTCTTGTCAGCATGTTCCAGGACTCCCCTCAGTCCCCAGTCTCATCTCACATTTTCTAGCTCTCCTGTGTCCTGGGCTTCAGCTTCCCATGCTACAGGTTCTTCGACATGGTGGTGCATAGCCCAGCCGGATGGGGGTCCAGAGATCGAGTAGATGGGCCAGTGATGTGTTCTTCCAGCCATGCTAGGAAGGTATCTGCCTACCTGGTGACTGGAAATTGATGCCTAGACCTCGTTTCCTCATCTGGACTGTGGAGCCTGGACACCTGCTTTCTGGAGAGAGGGTTCGCAGGAGAGACTAAGGAACCTTTGCTGGTGTCATCATAGAAGAGAGATTCAGGAATGTGCAGAGGCCCAGTGTCGTGATGTGGAATGAATGCTGCAGCCAGCCGATGGGGTTGCAGAGCTGGCTTGTGCTGGCTCGCAGGGCGGAGGGGCAAGCGCCCTGGAATGTGCAGAATGGCTGTTTAGCATAGCCGTCACCGCAAGTCCCAGAACATAAATCTGCACTTCCACAAATCATGCCATGGTGGTAACGGGCATTCCATACTGTGCCTTCCTCACTGCTGTGCTAGTCCCACTTCCCCCTTGCTCCCAGGTGAACATGTAGCCCCTTGGCCTGTTCCCACTCAGCTCCTCCAACCCTGGGTTTGGGGTTGTCCTCTTGGGGCTCGAGCGTGCTCGTGCTGAATGTTAACACCACGGCTAAGGGTCAATGCTACAAAGCCAGGATGCCCCCACCCCCACCACCCTGCTTCCCAGCGCAGCACAGCTGCCCAGCACAGGACTCAGTCCCACGGGAGCCAGGCTCTTCATGCCCAAGTGAGATGATGTCATGCGCTAGAGTCCTGTGCTAGTGGCAGCACCTGGAAATGTTCCTGGCATGGACCTCAGTGTCCTCTTGTGTGAAAAGGACAGGGTGACAGCTCCCTGTGTTGCTGCCAAGGCCCGGCAGAAGTGTGTGTGTTGGAGAGGGGTAGAGAGCACCCTGCTTCCCATTTTGCACATGAAGTGACTGAGGCGCAGGAAGAGAAGCTGCTGTCTGGAGTCTGTGGCCCCACAGCCAAGGCTGGGTCATGGCCAAGACCGGGTCACAGCCCAGGGGAGGGAAGTGGTATCCTCTCAAGAAGGAAGAGGGAGGGATCACCATGGTCTAAAACTGGGCAGCTTCTGAGCCCTCTGAGTCCTAGATTTTTTATTTAACACTTTTATTTGAAAGACAGAGAGAGAGAGGAGAGGAGAGGGAGAGAGAGCGCACACTCCCCAAATGCCTGTGACAGCTGGGGCAGGGCCAGGCGGAAGCTGGGATTCAGGCACTCCATCTAAGGTTCCCACGTGGGCAGCAGGGACTTGAGCCTCCCAAGGTGCACATTAGCAGGAAGCTGGAACTGGAAGCGGAGCTGGGATTCAAACCCAGGCACTTTGGTATTGGACATAGGTCCCCAAGTGGCATCATAACAGTTGTGCTAAGCACCACCCCCCACTTCTCTCCAGTTCTTTAGATAGCTTCCTGTGGGTGTGGGAGCCAGCGTGGAGCAGGGGCCTAGCAAGGTAACGCCATGTGCCCCGTCACAGAGCAAGAAAGAGCTAGTTCTGTAGAGAGAATGTGCCACGCCCCAACCCCGAGCTTGGGAGACCTGCTTCTGGCCCTGCTGAGGGCTTTGGCTCAGGTGAGACCCCCTCCTGGAGGTTTAGGCCCCTCAGGAACTGTCAGTGTGCCCAGCAGAGGTCAGAGTCTGTTGGAAGGCTGTGGGAGGGGATGCGGGAGCCGTGGAAGCCTCATGGGGTCAGGAGACGTGTGCCCCAGCCCACCAGGTCCACGTTGTTCTCGCCTGCGCGTAGCTCCTCCTGCAGGCTCTCCTGTGTGCAGGTGCATGTGCTGTGGTAGCACAGCTGCCTGAAGGCACAGCCCCACGTGGAGCCCTGTCCACACATGCCCAAATGAACAATCACCCTTCCCTAACCCCATCAAAATCTACTACCACGGGGCCAGTAACTCACCCTTCTTTACCCTCAGACTCCCAGGAGATGACAGAGAAAGAAGAGAGAGGGGAGAAAGGGAAGAGCTTTCAGAGATGTTTGTCATTAAAGGCCAGTGTTCAGCTCAGTCTTTGAGCTTCCTAGCGGCCTATGTCAAAAGGGATGAGCAGATTTTGGCAACCACGCTCTGTTAGAACTGGGTGACAGTGACAGTGACAACTGTGGGCCAGGTCCCACCTCACAGCCTGGACCGGACCCTGCATGCCAGATTTGCTGCTGCTGCCTGACAGCCTTGCCAGCACTGTCTCCCTCACTCCTCACTCAACAGCAACACTCAGGGAGGACATGGGCTCAATCTAAGCTGTCCTTTCAGCTGTAACTCCTGGCTCACAGCCTGCAGGAGCCTTCTCCTTGTGCCGTGTCTCCAACGATCCTTCCCCAGACTCCCCCAGGCTGCGTCCGGGGTCTTCTTCTGGCTCCAGCACTTGGCTACTACACACCAGACACTAGGTTCAGACCTCTCTCATCAGACCCTAAGTCCAGGGCTGGGGGCTGCACTGGTTGTAGCAGCACCACTGCCCAGAACAGCTCCTAGCGCAAGGACCACACCTCGGAGCTGACTGCTGAGCAGATTCACGTTGGCCACGAGCCCACACCCTGTCCTCCTGCCTCTGCCTGTCCCCGTTGGGGCTGAGCACCTGGGTGTCATCTCCCCATCACCCTGCATCCCCACCCCCAGGCCTGCCCTCATCTGCCCAGTAAGGGAGGGTCCTGACCCACATGTCTCTCACCTGCCTGAGCTGCCTTGGTGGGAGCAAGGCCTGAGCCTAAATTTTCTAGAGTTGGACCTGGAGAACAGTCAATGGGGCCATCATGGCAGGACCCCCCCCCCAATCGGCCCCCCCTCTGCGATTTGACTGTCCATTGGTTTGGCTATCCAGTTCTTTTTTTAAAAGATATATTTATTTTTATTGGAAAGGCAGATCCACAGAGAAGAGAGACAGAAAGATCTATTTGCTGGTCCATTCCCCAAGTGGCCGCAATGGCCAGAGCTGAGCTGATCCAAAGCCAGGAGCCAGGAACTTCTTCTGGGTCTCCCTCACAAATGCATGGTCCCAAGGCTTTGAGCCATCCTCTACTGTTTTCCCAAGCCCCAAGCAGGGAGTTGGAAGGGAAGTGGAGCAGCCGGGATACGAGCCAGTGCACATACGGGATCCCGGCAGTGCATGCAAGGTGAGGTTTTAGCCACTGGGCCACCATGCCAGACCCAGCTTCCAGCTCTTGACTTCCTTCGGGCCTCTAGCTACTTTGGATGCTCACAGTCACCTTCCAAGGTAGGAGCCACTTCACCCTATAGTGCAGGTGCATAACCAGGCTCAGAGGATGAGAGCGCTCCCTGTGTGTGAGGCAGCACATGGGAGTGGGGTGTGTCTTGGCTGAGACAGGAGGGACAGAGAAACACATTGAAGAGGCCCTGGAGGGTGACAGACATGGGAGAAAGAGGGGACACTGGTGAATATGCGTGTCCTTGACACACACTTGATGTCTCACTCACTGCCATCCCACCGCCCCCTTTTAGTGCAGGCAGCATCCCTGCACTCCCACCTTACACGTCCGCACACCACTGCTGTCATGGCCACAAGGCCCACCCAGACACACCCAGACACACCTGTGCTCTCCGCACACCACTGCTGTCATGGCCACAAGGCCCACCCAGACACACCCAGACACACCTGTCCTCCACCCAACTTGCATCTTCTACACACCTGTGGCTCTTGATCTTGTACCTACACCCAGTCGAGCACACAGAAACCCAGAGCTCACACACGACATACGTATGCCCCATGCCAGACACATGCCCCAACATCTTGCACCTGGCCACTGCTCCAACCTTAGACACTACCTCTAACAGCAACAGGCTCCTTGGCCCCAGGGGATGCCCATCAGGGGTTCCAAGTGGTTCTACTGCATGGGCCTTCCTGAAGCTGGGCGGCCACTGCCTGGACAGCATTGGGATGGCCACACCTGTGCTGGGCCAGGTACCAGCACAGTGGCCACTCCTTCTACCCAGCAGCTTATTGGGTGATGGCCTGTGCAAAGCTGGGGATGCCAGTCTCACATTCATGGGGTGTGAGGAAAAGCCACAGAGTAGCAGCGTGGGCAGACCTGTTCCAGGCCTGTCTCTCTGACTTCAGATCTAGTTTCCCAACTGTGTGACCTCAGGCAACATGTCCTGAACCTCAGCTTTTCCTTCTGCAACACTGGATGTGCAAGACTTTCCTGCTGGCCTCCCCAGCCCGGTGGGAGCTCGCCTGCCTCACCTGCCCGCCCCTTCCTCCCTTTCCTCTTTTCAACAACTGGCAAAAGTAGAAGAGCTGAGACTCAAACCAACATTCATATGGGATGCCAGTGTCACAGGCAGCGGCTTAACCCACTGTAACCACCACTAGGGCATTTTTCTCATCATAAGGAGAAAACTCACACCCTTTTGATCACTCTCGCCTCTGCTTCCTCCCTCCCCAACCCCCCAGGGCTTATCAGCCACCCACTGACTTCTGTCTCTTCAGGCTTGCCTGTCCTGGGTGTTTTGTCTAAGTAGAATTATAGAGCCCATGGTTGAGAACCTGGCCTCCTCCTTGTGCTCCAGCATCTGCAAGGGGTGGCCACTTTGTCACAGTGCCTGTGTGCCTGCCCCTGTGTCTCAGGCCGTGTGAGTCGGCACACGCTCTGCTCCCCTCCCTTCCAGTGTTGGGCACTTGGACCTTCTCCCTGCTTCGGCAGTTGTGGCCACACCGCTGTGATTCTCACACCTTGTTTATCGATTCTGCCTGATTTGGGAATTTCAGCCTCCGGCCTCTCCTGCAGGGTGGGTGAACAATCAGACAAGCAGAGACAGTATCTGAGGCTGAGGTTGAGGGGAGAAGGTTTGTCTCTTCTTGCCGTGTGAACAGCAACAGAGGCTGGACTCTGCACACAAAATACCCACACAAAACAAGCACAGAATGAGAAATCAGTGCAGTAGATATTCTGGGTGCCCAGTTTATGGATGAGGAAACTGAGGCTTGGGCAGTTGAGGTGACTTTGTCAAATTATACAGCTGTGGCATTTGACCTCAGACCACTTCACTGTGGGACCTGACTCTGTGTTTCCCAGCCATGCCAACACTCATACCACGAGGCCGAGTCAGCCCAACGCAATCTGATTTCTTTGCGCCCAGGTGTGTGCCAGGCAGAACAGAGCAAGGTAAGGGGAGATGCAGAGGCAGGACTTTGCTGAAATTTATTATGTGCCAAGCCTGGCATGGGCCCCAGAATCCAGATCTAAACTGGACCCCGTCCCTGGACGCTGGAGCCGAGCTGGGGGAGGGAGTGCACACCGTGGCCCAGGTGGGGTGGGGCGGTTCAAGGCAGGCTTCCTGGGGTGGTGCCTGAGGCTTAGCACTTGCAGAAGTGTGGAAAAGAGAAAGTGAGAGAAAGAACACACTGGTTTTGTCTAGGGTTGTGTTTGGGTGGAGCCCACGGAGGAGATTTGGGAGTTGGGGAGGGCCCCTAAAGGGCCTAGAATGCAGGTCAAGAGGTTAGAACCCCTCCAACAGATAGTATGGGGACAAGGAAGAGGGTCCCTGGAGATTTGTGCCTTTGGGGTGCAGGTGGAGGAGGCTGGAACAGGTGTGGGGGATCCTGCCAGGAAGGTGTATGCTCAGAGCAGGTGTAGGAGGTGGCAGTGGCTGGATGAGGGAGCCGCCCAGAACTAGGGGTGGGGAGCATTTGAGAAAATTGAGGTGACAAATCTGCAGGACCAGACACTGCAGGAACCTGGACTCCTCTGGCCGAGAAAGTCCCCTGGGGTTGCAAAGCGGCTCCCACAACCAACTTGCAGCTCAATCAACTACACTTGCAGAAGTTCTACGAGAGGCGAAACTGACCCCTGATGACAGAACACAGACAGCCGGGCCGGGAGGAGGTATCGGCAGGGAGGGGTCTGCGGGGACTCGCAGGTGGCCACAGCATCCTCTGTCTCCGTCCTGGGGGTCACTGGGTCCAGGGAATCAGCCACAGGCACCATGAGGAGTTGTGTGTTTCCCTGTGTGTGAATTACACCTGGGGAAGAGAAGGTGACTCCAGGATAGAAGCTGGTAAAATGGGATCTGCTCTGTAGAGGCAAGTGGGGTGGTCCCTGCCCCGTCCATTGCCAGAGCAGCCCCCTCCGCCGCCTCTGGGCTCTCAGGATGGAGGTGGGGACTTGGAAGGGTGGGGAATCCCTGAGCTTCCCATCCCCTTGGCTCCCACAGGGGTCCCGACCACTGTGCCGGCTCCCTGCTCAGGTTGCCGCTGGCAGGACGGGCGCCCCAGTTCCCCCTGCAAATCCTGAGTTAATGAGTCCCAGGAATCTGCCACCACCGGCCCGAGAGCCTCTTCTCGGGGCGCTGGTGAGAAGCAGGAGGATTAGGGGCTGGCGGGCGCCTCCTCCAGGGGGGTCAGTTTTCACCCGGGGGGAAATCTGAACTGGCTCCGAGGGGCCCCCCACTCTGGTTTCCCTCAGCAACAACCCCTTGTTCTTACACAAGGCTTGGGCGGCCTAATCCTATCGCCCCAGCTGGCTCCCAGGGCACAGGGGTGTGGGCAGCCCATGCCTGCCCCTCCCTGGGGTGCCCAGGGGTGTTCTCCTATGGAGGGGCAGAACAAGAGTTTTTCCTCTAAAGGGAAGGAGATGAGGCAAGTGTGGCCAAGCTTTTGGCAAAGCCGTCCAGTGAGTGGCAAGCTGTCATTATTCACACCATAAGCCTGGGACACAGTCCCACCTCCCCACAGAGCCAGCTGCATCTGAAGCTGTCACCTTGCTGGATGTCTGTCTGCACTAGGCCCAGTCCCCAGATGTCCCTCATTGTGCCTCACACTACATCATTATGAGGGTCCCACTCCAGGCTGGCTCCTCTGCTGGCTCCTCTGCTGGCTGTGCTGGCCCCTGTGGGGGCCACCTATAAGTGGGTAGGGGTGAGTGTGGAGGTTGGGGTGGTGATTGGGAGGGTGAGGAGAAGGGACAGAACTGGAGCCTGACTGGCGTGTGGGCAAGGTCTCTGGTGGCCTCAATGGATGCTGGATCCTTCAGGGGCCAACTCTGGGCCCCAGGGTAGGGGGCTCTGATCTCAGCATGCCGGGTTATTCAGACGGCTGGAGTAGCTGGGTATGGGACACAGGAGGAGCCACTGAGCCAGACCTTGGGGACACTGCTTCCTTCTGCGGGTTTAGCTCCTGGCAGAGGCAGTTCTGTGCCCAGGGCAGCTACCCCCAACCTCCACCCTGAGAAGCCCTCACCAATGCCTACAGTGTCTCAACTCCAGCCACAGTGGAAAGCTGTCCTTGCCTTTGTCCCTGCTTGCTGAGTTGCACGGCTGAACCCTGCAAGCAGACTCAAGCTCTGGGGCCTCCCTAGCGACAGGTGCATGTCCAGGGGAAGCTGGCGGCTACCTACAAGCAGTCATACAGTATCCAGAGACCTGGAGGTCTGTCTCAGGTCTGCTGTGAGATTCCAGGATGAGCTACCTTCGTGTCCTGTCCCCCACAGAAAGGTGACTCAGTGCTGAGATCCCCTTTAGCACAGGGGCAGGAGAGGTGCATGAACCATCTTCCCCATCCATCTAAGACCCTCACTCTGGGGTACGGGGCAGATACTGGGCCAGAGGAGCAGTGAGGGCAGACTCAGCCCCTATAGGCCTCAGTTTCCCCTCTATGAAAGACAAAGTCAAGTTCTCAAAGCCCTGGGGACCAAGGCCATCAGGGCATGCGGGATGGTGGGGAAGGTGGGCTGTGGCGAGGCAGGGTGGGGCAGGCCTGGCCTCACCACGGGCATACAAAGGGGCCGTGTGTCCTCTGTGGGCAGTGCAGGCGGCCAGGCCTGGCTCGAGGGGATGGGGATTTGGCTTCAGAGAGGGACTTTATTATGTTTCCTTTTTAATTACAATGAGCCTGTCTCCTACAAGGGCAGCTTTTGTTGGGGCAGCTTAGGAGAGCGAGGGAGGCAGGGCTGACCAGTCTGGGGTTGGACCGGTGGGGGTGGTGCTCCGAATCCCACCCTGCCAGTGCCCTGGGAGAGGCATAAGAGGCGGGAGCGGACAGCTAGGTTTAAGTCAGCTGCACCCCAAACACTGCCAGTTCTCTGACCACCACGACCTTCCTTGAGTGATCCATGGATGCCTCAAGTTCAACATCGTTTTCCCCTTGATTGGTCCCACATGCTGGGTTCTTCTCATTCATCCATTTGGCAAAAGCTTCCTGGGCACCTGCTATGTGGCAGATCTCATTTTGGGGGCTGGAGGCGCTGCGGAGGGTGAGGTGAGAGAGGCCCTGTCCTGGCGTGTGAAGGCCACTGCACAGCAGTGTGAGTTCATCTTTGTGGATCCCAGCAGACCAAGACCCTGCCGGTGCACCTGCCCATGCTAGGCTCCTGACAAGCGTTTCTGCACTGAAGGAGGGAAGAATCAGCAAGAAGAGCCCTGAGGGTTCTGGAGAAGCTCAGGCCTGGGAAAGGAGACACCCCCACTCCTAGGTAACCCCAAAAGGCAGGGTTCACGGGGCCTCTGCTGCTGCTTCCCAGGTGTGAGGCTTCTAGCAAGCCCCTCACCTCCTTGGTCTGTCCGAGTGGCAGGGGGATGGCATGAAGGTCAGGTGCATCATTCTGGCTCCCAAGCCCCTGGAGTGTCAGGGAGAAACCTCTTGCTGTCTCCTCTGGAAGCTCCACCCCTACATGGCAGGGGTGTCCCTGAGGCTGGTAGCCTCTGCCCGCAGCCTCTCCCTCATTCCCCAGGCCCCAGGAGAGAAGCCAGCTGGGCCTCCACCCACTTCCCAGAGTCTCGGGCCTGGAACTGGGCTCAGACTACTCAGCTCCCCTGCCACCTCTCACTCACAACCCCTCAGTGCTGGGCTCCTTTGGCTTACAGGGACTGAGCCTATAGAGATGCGCCAGGTAGGGGTCAAGTCCAGCCAGAGGCTTGTACGGAAAGCGCCATCTCACTCCAGGAGCCCAGGGTGGGGACCAGTGTGGCATTGTGCTCTCACCCCCAGGCCGCCCTGAATCCAGGCACACAACCCTCTCGGCTCCCCACTACCTCTGGTATGGAGCTTGCAGACTTCCACCGTGGGGTCTGCAAGTCCTGCCTAGGCCAGAGCTTGCTGACCTGCAGGATGGACTCCTTAGGCTGTGGGGGGTGGGTCTTCTCTCTGTTCACGGCTGCCATCATAGCCACTGGGTGGGCTGGAGAATTCTCCTCCCCATTTTAGAGTCAGGAAAACCGAGGTCCTGAGCGCAAAGGTGACTCTCCCAGGACCATACATCAGACATACAGTGAAGACCCTCTGATCACCCTTCAGCTTGGGGCTCCCTCTACCACCCCACACATTCTTCTGCTGCTAAGGGCCCGCCTCCAGTACACCCCATTGCTACTGGTCCCCAGAGGGCTGTGGATGTCCTCAGAGTTGTGATTCAGGGCTGGGCCCGAGCGCTGATGTGTGAGGTTAGTGAGCACTTCCACACGGCCAGGAGCCCCAGCAGGACAGCAAGGCTGTAACCTGATCTGCGGCTATTTCAAGGTGGCACCAAAGGCCAAGACCCCCTGGTGAGGGGAAGGGATGCCTCCTGCCATGACTGGCAGGCTTGGGACAAGGGCCCTGGCCTCAGGGGCCATGCCAGAGGTGGGGGCCTGTGGTAGGGTGACTTGCTCCTGGGACTTGGGAGTATATTAGGAAGGCAGTGCTGGGGTCCCAAGAAGACCTGTCCCCTCCCCCAGGAGCTGGGGGTTCCAAGGCTACAGGCATTAACAGAGAAGCCACACACCTGGACGGCTGGGCCAGTCCTGCCGTTGTTTTGCTGTGGGACCTTGAACAAGTCACTAGCCCTCTTTGGGTCCCACCATCTCCAGGTCTTGTTAAGCCCTGGGATGCAGTTGACCCTGGCGAAAGGGGGGAAAGTCTTGACACACCGGTTCAAAGCTCCTGGACTGAAGATGAGAAGCTAAGTCCCAACTACCTTGGATTCTAAGAGTAACTTTTGTAGGTGAACAGAGTGGGCTTCCTACAGCTGCAAGGGTGGGCTAGCAGGCATGGGATTTGCCCACAGGTGTGGGTGCCCTGGCATGGAGAGGAGGGGAGGGTCAGTCTGTCCTGAGCAGAGGCCAGGGGACAGCTGGCATCCTGTCCTGGCCTTTTTGCTGGGTGAGAGGGTGAACACATGCCTGGAGCCCCTGAGCATGGCAGGGCTCCTGCCTCTTGGCAGCAACTGGCCCTGGCCCAGCTGGCATGGCCTGGGCCCTGGGGAAAGGCTTCCATGGACACAAACATTTCTGAGCCAGGGTTTCCTGGAGGAGTCCGAGACTGGACCCAGTTGGGGTGATGTCTGGGGTGAGAACAGGTGGCAACCACTCTGGGAGTTCACCCCTCCATAGACAATGGGTCAAACCTCAGCCCTTAGCCTCTGCTGCTGCATCTGTGAAATGGGACCAAGGATGCTCCTGGATGAGTGAGAGAAACAAGGGACAGCATTTTGCAAACTAAACTCCAATGGCTGTGGGGAGCATGGAATGGGGTAGGGCAGCTGGAAGGGGAGGGACACGGGCCCTGCGGGAGGACGTGGGAGCGCTTCCTGGGCAGAGCTTTTCCTGGGGAAGCTCCAGTTGCCCTCGGCTGCCTTGCCTTCTGCTCCAGAGTTCAAAAGTGAAAAAAAAAAATTCATTTAGCATCAATGAAAGCTGAGTTAGGAGGAGGCTGAGATGACAGTCTGGGTGCAGAGGTTGGAGAAGAGGCTGGCTGGGTAGAAGCTGTGCCCATGGAAGCTAAACAGAGACTGGCAGGCAGGAGCTGATACAGGGGCCGGAGAGCCTGCGGCTGGCTGGGGACCACACAGCTTCAGAGCGGTGCATGTATGTGGGCACATGCAAGTGTGGATACACGCGGGAACCATCTTAACTGTCCTCTCTCTCACTTGTGTCTATCTGTCCTATGAGCTGCTTATCTAATCGATCTTACACCACACAGGGATTGGCACAGGCCTAAGACACATTTGTAATTTTCCAAAGAAAAACAGAAAAGTTAAACCCGAAGTTTCTGCAGCATGGAATTCCCCAGCATTAACGTAAACCTCTGTGGAGACAGCTGGGCTTGAACACCTGCACACGACCTCCCGGTGCCGTGGGGAAGGCATGGGCTGTGAGCAAGCCCTTCTACCTCCCCAAGCCTCAGTTTGCACAGCTGGAAGGTGGAGCCATGGCCCCTGCTGCATTGCTTGGCTGTGGGGATTAAAGGACGTCACGTCTGCTCCTAGTCACACAGGCAAGGTCCCTGCTAAAGGCAAGAGGCCTCAGAGATGCTTCCTGAAGTGGGGGTACTTCACTAGGGGTAGAAGTGGGTCATCCAGAGGGGCTTCCAGGTGGCAACTGGTGGCTCCAGAAGGAAGCTGGGGGCTGTGTCTGTCAGGAAGCTCCAGGAGAAGCTAAAATGGAGAGGAGATGATATGGGAGGTTGGACTTGGCTTGGGAGCTCTGTCCCCACACTGGGCAGCAGTAGCGGGGAGGAAAGGGCATGAGACAGGCAATTGTAGGGAGCCTCATTCTCTTAGATGCTCCCCAAGCCTTTTGTGGAAGCCACCTGGGCAATCCCAGTTTATAGATGGGAAAACTGAGGGGGCCGATCCAGTGGTTCAACTGGCTAATCTTCCACCTGCAAGCTCCAGTATTCCACATGGGTGCAAGTTTGTGTCTTATCTATTCCACTTCCCGTGCAGGTCCCTGTTTATGGTTTAGGAGAGTAGTGGAGGATGTCCCAAGTGTGGCACCCAAGTGGGAGACCCAGAGGAAGCTCCAGGCTCCAGGCTTTGGATAAGCTCAGCTCCAGCCATTGTGGCCATTTGGGAAGTGACCCAGCAGAGAAAAGATCTCTCTTTCCCTTCTTCTCTCTGTAAACCTGTCTTTCAAATACAAATAAATATTTAAGAAAAGAGAAGAAAACTGGCACCCAGAGAGGACTGCTGGTCACTCAGATGGGTGCAGGGCAAGGGGTGATGCTATACCCTGTGCAGACTCCCTTCGAGCTGGGGATGTTAGGGATGGGCAAAAATTGTTTTTAAGAAACTTTGATGGGTACAGATTTTTAAACAAGCAGTTGAAAAGAAGAACCCAGAGGTTACAGATTTGGGGCGCTCCAGCCAGGACAGGGCTGGGTTGAGCCTGGACCCCTTGGCTTGCCTGCAGAGCCTGGCTACATCAGGCAACGGCCCTGCTCAGGGCCACTTCCCGCCTAGCGGCCCGCTCCTCACACTTTATTGGATCCTTAATGGGCTTGTGGAGACCTGGCACCCGCCTCCTTCTCTCTTCTAATAAAAGCCATGCCCTGGAGTGGGGGAAATTAGTGTGGGGAGGGGGCTCCTCTGGCTCGAGGCCATGTTGGGTGACATTCCTGGGTCCTGACTCACAGGGCACCGTCCTGGTGTCTCAGCACTTCTGGCCACCGCAGGACAGCTGCAGCTGCAGGCTTCTCTCCCTCTCACCCTCCTAGCAGCTCAAGCAGCTGCTCAGAGCACAGGGCCATTCCACGCCAGGGAGACTGAGGCTGTGAGAGGTGGGTGCAGAGGGAAGCCAGGGGTGAACCTGCTCCCGTCTGCTCAAGATGGGCATCCTGGAGGGGCATCCCTGGGGCATGCGCAGTGATATCTGGGGTGAGTTTGGCTGTCATGGGCTCCTGCCAGTCCATGGCTGAGAAGGAGGCCTAGGAGGTCACTGAGTCCCAGGAGCACTTGGTGGCCCCAGTGCTGAGAGGCAATGGCCTGGGGGCCCAGACTCCAACTGGGATGGGGTTGTAAGACCTCAGTTCTACACACTCTGTCTACACCGCTGGCTGGAGCAGGCCTTGGGCCAGACCCTGGAGACCCCACGATGAGCCAGTTTCAAGTCCTGATCCTGAGTGGCAGTTGGACAAGGACCTGGTTTGACCTAGGCCCAGTAGCAAGGGCAATCCAGGTAGGAGCTGCGGGAGGCAGCAAGCCCTGTGTTTGGGAAATGGGCATGGGAGGCCAAGACAGCACTGGACAATGGGTCTGCAACCCAGTTCTATCCAGCTGGGAAACCTGTCCACCTCTGCCCAGTCTCTGGGCTGGGGCCAACGCTATGCTGAGGTCCCTCCCCAGGAGGGCTTAGGCAATCTCAGATTCCATACTCTTTCCCTGTGAGGAGCTGGAGGGGCTGCAGACAGCCACACAAGATGGGGTAGGGCAGGCCATAGGGGCCGGCGTCATCCCCGCCGTCAAGCTCTGTTTTCCTATGAGGGTGTCTGGCACGCGCCCACGTGTCCTCGCTCAGCGTTGGCTGTGGGGCCAAACACCTGCAGCCAGACACTGTCTGGCCTTCAAATCCGAAAATAATTTCTAGCCGGTGGGCCCATGCAGGGGAAGTGTGCCGACCTCCATGATGCAGGGGCCAGCGAGGATGGGAGCAAGGGTGTTTATGGGGCCTGGCATATTTTCAGGAAGTTCCTCCCAGTGTTTGGGTCAACATCTCAAGCACAGACACCATCGTGTGCCTCAGTTTCCTTGTATGTAAGGGGAGCTCACTGCACCAGTCTCACAGAGCTGAGCTGAGGACCTGCAGAACGGTGGGAGAGGGGAGAGAGCCTTGTGCCCAGGGCCAGGTGCCTAAGCCCGGTTATTTATGGGTTTCTGCAGGGAGGGGGCTGCGGGCCTCAGGCCATGTCTGACCTGAATTCTTACACTTACAGGAAATGAGAGCCCAGGGAAGCAGGTGCGCTGGTGAGCCAGCGCTCGGGTGGCCAAGAGGGTGATGGGTTGGGCAATAGGCAAGGGGAGGCCGCCCCGATAGCAGCCCAGAGGAAGAGCCCAGCCAGGGGGACTAGGACTGCCACCCAGCTCCTGTAGATGTGGGGAAGCGAAGAGGCACCGACTGTTACTACATATTAGGTTCGTGTCGACAGCGTGCCTGCCTGTGAAGAAGGGTTGTCACCTTAGCTGAACTGTAGGGAACTGAGGCTCAACAGGGTGACCCATCCGTCCACAAGCACAGATGACACCTGGGAAGGGCTGTGTGATTCCAAGCTAGCCACCACTGGGCAATGATGAGGTCTCCAGGGCGGTTCTAGAATGTTCTGTGGGCTTAAGCCGTTCCCTGCTGAGATGGTGGGAGATATGTAGCAGTCCCGGGGTTCACAGTGAGACTCTCAAGGGATGTGGCTTCATGGTCCAGTGCAGGCTTGGGCACCAGTGGCAGCTCCTGGCATGAGTGTGAGCAGGTGTGTGGGAGGCCAGATGTCGGCCATCAGACGCAGGAGCCGGACCATGGAGGAATGGGGTCTGTCCTGAGCCCAGTGGGGCTGGGGAGGGGTGTGTCTTGGTTTCCCGTCTGCCTAACAGTGAGAATGAGAGATCAGGTGTGAAGAGGGTAGTGATGCTGTGATGGATCAGAATGGGCAAGGATGTGCATGAGCAGTGTGAGTGCGTGTGTGCAGGTGTGAGAGTGTGTATATGTGGGGGGGGGGGCAGGGTGCTCCGATGTGTACAGGGACAAGTCAGGCTTGGTGAGACCCAAGCTGTGTCCCTGTGTGAGGAATCTCTTGCCAGCACTTAAGCACCCTTAAACTAGACAGCAAAACAAATGACACTGTGTTTAAGTGAAGGAAGACCGCAGTCAGAACCGCATGTGCAAATGGCTCGAATTCTTGCACACCTCTGTGTGACTGACCCCCACACATTTTATTTTTGGCTTTGATCATCATGAATCACGTGGGGCTCTGAACAGAACCCACAGTTCACGCCTTTGGAGATGTGGAAATGTGTGTAGGTGGTGGAGACACTGTATGTATGCATGAGTGTGTGTGCGCGCGTGTGTGTCTAACGGTGATCAAGTGTATGGGGCTGTGTTTCTCCAAAAAGCGAGATGAGAGCAAGGCTTTTGAAACAGAGTGGCTCCACAAATGTTGAACACATGGATCACAGTGTGTGTTGGACACAGATGTGTTTCAGTAGGTGCACACCCATGAGTGTGCAGGCAGGTGTGTGAGGAAAGGGGGGCGTGAACCCACGTGATTCTACAGGTGCCTTTTCTTGGCCTTTCTGGTTGGGGAACCCCCTTCCTGTGTGCACCTCTTCTCCCACCCTGAACTCACCCTGGAGGAAAATGGGCCCAGGTGCTGTGGCGGGTCAGGCCAGGCCCTGCAGGGATCGGCTCCAGGCATGGAATTCACAGCTCCTGCCCCTGGCCCTCCTCCTTCCTCCTGGCAATGAAATGTTGGTAACTCAACCCAGGGAGGAGCTCAGCGTCCTGGGCACAGGCTGGCACAAGCCACGGACACAAAGGCGGGTGGCGGAGATGATATCCTTAGCAAATGCAATGTGCTACTTTTAAAAAAAAATAGTAATTTATTTATTTGAAACTCAGAGTTAGAGAGAGAGAGGGGGAGAGATGGGACAGGGGCCGGAGGAAAAAAAGAGACATCTTCCACCTGCTGGTTCACTCCTCGAATGGCTGCAAAGGTCAGCATCAGGCCAGGCCAAAGTCAGGAGCCAGAAACTTCATGCAAGCCTCCCGTGTGGGCGTGGAGGCCCAAGTGCACTGGCCGTCCTCTGCTGCTTTCCCAGGTTATCGGTCAGGAACTGAATGGGAAGTGGAGCAGCCAGGATTTAAACTTGCCCCATGTGGGATGCCAGTGTGGGAGGCTCAGGGTCAGAGTGGGACCAACTTGGGGAGCAGAATTCAGATGACTCAGGGCAACAGTTCCCAGTTAGCCATCAGCTGGAGCCAAGCACTGGGTCAGGCCGAGCAGTGGGGGCCTGACACCGAGAGGCTTCTGGGACAGTAGAGAAGGACGTGAGGAGGTCCTGGGATGGAGGGTGGTGCAGAAGAGCTCTATAGACAGAGGGGTGCTCAGCCAGCCCTGGCCCCACAGACCTTCCTTCCTGTGTGTGAGGAGGGGTGGGGCCAGAGGCAAGGCTCCGAGGAAGCCAGGAGCAAGAGACCTGCAGGATGTCCGGACAAACGCTGACCTTGGGGCTGCAGAACTTCCATGCCTCACAATCCTCATCAGTGGGAGTGACAGCGGAGACCACCGTGCAGCGCCATTCTGGGCACTGAGCCATGAGTGATATCCCAGCCTGCCCAGGAATCACAGCCGGAGTGGAGCAGCTCTCACCCCCTGCTCCTCCACCCTCTTCCCGCAACCCAGGAAGGCTGCCTGGAGGAAGCAGAAACCAGTTGTAATGGCAGGAAGACTGACTGAACCCAGGGCAGGGTCTCAGTCTTGTCCCTTGCCACGTGTGTCCTCTCAGAGTCTCAGCTTCTTCCCAGATCGCAGCAACAGTGGCACCTGGGATACCTTTGCTGTTTCAGCCACCGAGCCAGTGCTTAGGGCCTCGCTCATGGTGGAGTGGCCTGGGGCTAGGGAAGAGGGGTCCCTTGCCTGAACTCATAGCCTGGAAAGGGATAGTGGTGGTTAAACTTGGTTGTGGAGGGTACATAGGACCTTGACTTTGAACCCCCATTCCAGTAGGCTTTCTCCTTCCATTGGTAGTGAAGACGGGGCTGGGCTGGGCTGGGCTGGGCTGAGCAGGAGGAAGGGCCAGGCCTTAGGACCCTGGCAGCAGAGGCAGCCTGATCCCAGCAGGCAGCTGGGAAGGGGCGGTCTGGTGGAGGTCGGGGCTTTTCCACACCTGCCAGGCCGGAGACCGGGTCTGTTCCTGCTGCTGCAGCTTTCCACCAGGTGAGAACATTTTACCGGCGGTCCTACCTTGCTGGTTAAAGGAAGGGAGGTCTACTCCTAGACTTGCTCTGCCCCTCCCCGGCCCACCCTGGGCCCTGGGACCTGGCAGCTCCATGTGGCGTCCCTGTGGCCCCAGCTCAATCAATGGGAGGTTGGGAGCCCTGGGGCTGGCAGTGACTCCTTTTGAGTTAAGTGGACCTCTTCTGCCCGAGTGCTCACCCTGCAGCCTGGGGACAGAGTTGTGGGGGGATGGCTAGTAGCTGCCCACGGTGGCTTCCCTTGGCCCACCCACCCCCCTGAAAACTCTGTCCCTCTTCGTGTGAAACCCGGTTCCCGATTGTGTCTCCAGCTGCCCCGCCCTGCACCCTGTCTCCTGGCTGGCTCCCACCCTGGGTGCAGCAGCGTTACTTTCAAGTTCACAGTGAGGCCTGGAACTTCGGGAGGCGAGTCCCAGAGTCATTTCAACTCACATAGAGATCAAAAAGCAGAGTGTTATGTAACTGCTGCTTGGCAGGCGGGCAGGCGGGCAGGCGGGCAAGCGTGTAGGGCGCCCTTTGCGGCTGCTGTCCCCCATTCTGGGCTGCTCTTGACCTGGGTTTGCCAACATGCTGACAGCTGCAGCTCCCTGGGGCCCCTCCTGGCAGCAGAGGTGTGGGTACCTGAAGGAGGCTGCCTTCCTGCTCTCAGGAAGTCCTTTCCACTTCTGACCACCTCCCTTCCGGGCTCTGCCCATTTCCTCAGGGCCCATCCTAGCTGTACCCTCTGTCACTTCCAAGGTAGAGGGAGACGCCATGAGAAGACTGTGCTGGGCGAGGTGGAGGGGGTTCCATCAAGATGCCCCCCCAGACAGTCCCAGAGGGTGGTGCGGAGGCTCAGAGGGCAGGTGGAGGTGTGGCGGGGTCCACAGATGCCCTTCGTTCAGCACCCAGCTCATGTGCAGGAAGCACCGCAGGAGTGCTTGGACGAAATGAGGCCTTAAGTCTAGTTTCTGCCATCTTGTATTCTCCCTGCTAGGTGGCCACTTTGGGCTGGGTGGCTACCATGTGTCTGGCCACTGGGTAACAGTTCTTGCTTCTCCATGCTGCCAGCTCTTTGGCACCCTGTCTGCCTTGCTGACATCTGCCTGCCAACCCTCAGAGCTTTCGCAGTGCCCTGTGTGGCCGGTCCTCCCTGACAGCCTCCCCTGATCCCAGCACGTGCCACCTCATTGAGTCTTTCATTCACCCCGAGAAGTTGTGGGGGCTTAGTACCCCATTTCCAGGAAGGACACAGAGGCCCAGGTGCGGGAGGGCCCAGTGCTGAGTGACTGCAGAGCTGGGATTTGAACTCCGTTTGTCTGATTCTCAGCCGGGCCCCTGCACAGCCCTCCTCCCTCCTTGTCCTCTTCCCCCTCCCTCCTAGCAGGGCCCAGCCAGCCTGGGGTTCCAAAGAGCTTTCTCCGTCCGATCCAGAGATAAATATTTGTTTCTCCCAGTGTAAATACCCTTCGGTGTTTAATGAGGCGGTCCCAGGGCCATTTCCTGGCACGGCTCAGTGCCTGGAAGCTTCGTTCCCTCCGGGAGGAACAAGGCCTGACAGGCGAGCTGCTGGCGAGAGATGCGAGTCCCCTCCGCAAGTCCTCCCTCTGACATCTCAGAGAGCAGCTCACCCAGTCAGGGCCACACAGCCTGTGCTCACACCCACACCGTCCGCCTCTTGCTCTTAGGCTCCGCCACCTTACATGGAAGTGTCTGGACTCTCCCTGACCCTTTTGACTGGGCTGTGCTGCGACATCAAGCAGTAAGCACCAACACACGGTCCCTCCCCCTCCCCTGGCACCTCTGGTCAACGTGGCACTGGTGGCCCTGGGCCCGGACCCCCTCCTGCCATCCCCATTAAAGTGATACTTTAATAAATGATGCTTTTATGTTATTACACGTGGAGCCATAAAAGCAGAGAGGGTGCAGCAGAGCTGAGGTAAGGCCCCCGCGACTTTGCAATTTCCTGGTCTGGCCTGGCTCTGCCTCGCGTCGCGCATTCTTTCATTAACGTGTACAGGTGACGGCACGGGGCAGCCACAGGCCAGGTAGGCTCCCAGAGACACCCTGCTCCTGCTCCGGGCCTTGCTGGTTGGGCCTGGGGATGGTGCAGGGAGATCACATGCATCGCTCCCTCTGGGCTCAAGGTCGAGTTCTGGATTCAAAAGCCAGGAGTGATGAGAGCAAGGGCCTGTGACAAGGCAGACCCCGGGCGTGGCCTTGGGCCCACATGACCCCATGTCCACCCCCAAAATGTTGTGAGCCCAGCCTTAGGAGCCCCATTTCATGGAGCAGAGGAGAGGCTCAATCAATCCATGGCTGGTGGCCAGCCTACTTCTAGAATGTGGGTCTGACACTGCTGTTTGCTGCTTTCCTCTTCCCCCACACCTAAAGCTTCTGCCCCCAAAGTCAGTTACAGAGACAATGAGAGGGAGGGACACAAGGAGCAACACAAGCCCCACACCAAAAGATCTTGCCTTCTGAGGGGCAGTAAGTCTTCCAGGCTCTAGACCTTCTGGAAATGTCTAGAAGAATCAGTCTCCCCACCTGTGAAATGGGGTGGAACCACCCGCATGTTTTGCCTCAGAGAAAGGCCTTGGAAGCAGCTGTTATCTCCAACCTCCTACCACAGCTCCCTGGGCAACCAGATTTGGCTCCCGCCCGGGCCTGGGCTCTCCAGGAGCCAGCCTGGCATTGGAGGAGCCCAGTCAAAGTGGGCCCACAGCAACCCACTGAGGCTCTGTGTGGTTCTTGGGCGATTCTAGAAGGTTCCAGAAGAAGAGCAGCTGCAAGAAGGCAGGGACCCTGAGCCGGTAAGTGTGCAGCCTGTGGGTTGTGGTCTGTAAAGCAGGCACAGACACCTGCTCAGGGGCCCCTTGCAGAGAACACTGACTCCATGCGCAGGTCCTGTGGAGGCCAGCGGGCCCCTCCCTGCTAAGCTCTTTTGGGAAATCATCCCAGGAGCTGAAGACAAAACTAAAGCTGAGATAAACACCCAGGGTCCAAACACCCCACAGTTCCCGGGACTCTTCTCGTGAGCTGGCTCACTTCCACGCCAGGCCCCAGAGCAAACAAGGAGCAGAGAGGGCGGCTGGGGCCTCTTGCTGGGAGCTGGGGTCCGGCAGATGGCCCCTCTCCGCCTCGGTGACTCACTTGCCTCCCTGGTGGAACCAGGGATCCAGCAGGGCCGCTGGGGAGCTGGATGCAGGACAGAGGTCAGGGTAAACACCCACGGCCAAGACGGGGATCAGGGCGAGGGTAGGGACCAGGAGGAGGCTGGATGCATGTGCTCAGCCTTGAGGGCCTGGGCAGCCCAGGGCTGGAGAAGCTGCTGAGAGAGGCCCTGGGGCCCAGACTCCTGCAGGGGGGGCAGACCCCCAAGACTGGGGTTGCTCAGTGACACACTGCCCTGGAGACAGGGAGTGCTTTTCTGAAATGGGCCTGGAGGGCAATCCTGCAGACTCCGTGCAGCCCCTCTGCCTCGCTCTGCTGTCACCAAGTAAACGGGTCGCAGACAATGCACAAGTGCATTAGCTTGGCCGCATTCCAATAAAACTTTATTTACAAAAGCTGGCAGTGGGTCAGATGCGACCCCTGAGCCACAGTTTGCTGACCTTGTGGAGTCGATCGGCTGGGAGTGCTTTGGTAAAAGCTTGTGGATTGGAAGGCCCTATCTTCCCTCTATTGCACTTGACCCTGCCCCTATGTGCAGGGTCTGTGCCCTTTGCCCTGGATGGGTATGTTCTTTCATTTCCTCTCCATCCCTCCCTCCCTCTCTTCTTGTTGTGAAGTGTTCACTCACTGACTTACTCAGGCACCATTCATCCACTGTTGATCCACACACCCACTCATTTATTCCTCTGCTGGATGCTTGGGTTCCAGCAAGTAGAAAAGGTTGCAATAATGGGACTGGGATGACTTTTATCTGGAGACATCTGGAAAGACACAGGTGCTTGGATCTTGCCAGTGCTTTGTTTATTCATCCAGCCCTGCTCTGTTTGCATCCCGAAGCCTCCCGGTCGGGAGGTTGTGTCCTCCCGACACAACAGCAGGAACACCTCCTTCCTGCCCTCTGGGAGCCTGCAGCTCTGCCAGGACCCAGGCTGTAAGGGACAGGACGTTCCAGGCCCCGAGAGGAGCCGGGTATAGACCTGCAGGTGAGGCGGAGGCAAGGATGTCCCCGGGGCAGCAGCATTTGGGCTGAAACACAGTGTGTGTGCACTTGTGTATATGTGTATGCGAACATTGTACGTGTGTGTACACATGCTGGAACACAACAGGCACTAAGAAATTGCCTGTGTCCCAAGAAGCCTCAAATGCCAGGCTCAAGAGAAGTGAGAAGCTGTGCTAGAGGGCTGGAGCAGAGGTGCGCATGTGTGATCGGAGGTTAGGAGCTTCTGTCTGACCCCTGTAGAGGTGTGGGTGGAAAGGCTTCCCCTGGAGAAGGGGGCACCTTAGCTGGGCCAGAATGGGGTGGGAGGGCATTTTTAGAATGGGACTTCCTCTGTTTGCAGCAGAGGCAGCAGGGGTGTGGGTGGGGACAGCAGCAGAGCTGTCCAGGAGCCCAAGCTGGGCACAGGCTGGGCACAGGTTCTGCCAGAGGACTGACGAACACGCACCACTAGCAGCTGCTATTCCTGTTCCCCTATTACAATTAGGGAAATGACAAGAGAAGACCTAGGTGCTGCTGGCAGCCTGGGCACAGGGACTGGGGGGAGGGGCCTGTGGTGAGGCCAGCAGCTATGGGCCCTGGCACTTGGGCACGGTGCTGTCTAGGGCCCAGCCTCGCCCTGCTGGCCTTTGGTGTTCTGTACCCAGAGCTGGTAGGAAGCTGCATATCTGGCTTGTCCTGTGCATGCTCTGAGTGCACGCACTTCAAGGGCCTGTCTCCAGGAAGCGGTGGCTTACATCTGTATGCTGGTGGCCGGTACCTACCAGGGTTGTGCTGTCACAGTGGCTCCTGCCTGGCCAGAGGGGAACATGAGGCTCGGAGAGGGGCAGTGCCCTGTCCAGGGTCACACAGCTGCTGGGGCCAGGGCAGGGTAAGAAGGAAACAGGGGCAGAGAACCGTAAAGATGAGTCCCAAAGCACCCCTCCCATCCAGCCCTGGGCTCGTCCAGCCACTCGCAGGGACCTCTCCTCTGTCCGTTCCCACGCCCTCTTGGCCCATGTCTCCTGCCCCACCAGGATCCTGGTGCCCAGAGCCTGGAAATTTCCCTGGGCCTGGGAGAGATAAGGGGCGCCTTGCCCAGGCGCCTGGGCAGCTCCTGCCTGTAACCGCTTTGATCGCAGACCAGATGGTTCCACCAGGCCCTGCTCCTGGAGGAACAGGCCACAGCCACAGGAGCAGGCCCAGGGAGGGGCCCCGCCTGCTATCAGCCACCTGCAGGGGGCACCTCCTGTTGTCACCACAGCAATGCAGACACCCATGCCGGCAAACAGGAAGCTGCTCCTGAAGGATGGTGAGCAGGCAGACGTGGGGAGACCTAGCGTCTTTTATCTTCTGGAGGAAATGGCTGGGGGCAGGTCCTGGCTTGGGCCGCCAACCTCCTGTCTGTCTGCTAAGCATGGGGATGGGGGCACAGCAGGGATGACTCCCAGACTCCCCAAATGCTCAAGTCCTGACAGAGATCAGACTGTGGGAAGAAGTTCCCAGGCAGACTCCTTCCCAGAAGGCATCAGAGCTGGACACTTGCAGGCAGTGGTCCAGACACCCAGTGACTAGATGTCCAGGACCAGGGCCCTGGTTCCCAGAACTTAACAATCCCTCAGAGCCGCTGACCTGCTGAGGGGCTCCTAGGAGCCAAGAGGCTTGGGATTCGTGACTCACCACTGGCTTAGCTCTAAGATGGAGATGCAGCCTCTTCATAGGCTGATATGAATGGGGACAAGAGAATCTATGAATGTGTCCAGGTCAAGAATAACCCAACTCCACTGCCCTCCGGGGCTGAGCCTTGCAGAAAGAGCTGGGTCCAGCAGCCACACCGAGCTGATGAGGCTCCTGCCCTCACAGACACTGGAGAGGAGAAGAGAGGAGAAGGAGGCAAACTCTCTGCCCCATGCCAGGCCCTAAGCTTGCCATGTTGCTCTCCCTTCATTTTTCCAACTCCGGGACAGGCAAACTTTCACTTCACAGACAAGGACACTGAACTGGAGTGCTCCCTTGCCCGAGTTCCCTTGGCATCTTGAGCTTTCAGATGTACCCTGAGGGTGCTGGAAACCCAGGCTGGGGAATCAGCCCAGCTCATGCAGAAGACACTGGGGCACTGGCAGAACTCATCCCCTTGGTGTCCCTGCTGGGCCCAGCAGCCAGGCAGTGGGGTCGCTGAGATCATCTTAGAGCCTGGGCACTGCCCAGGCCTGGCCCTACTGGATGAGGTGAGCCAGAGAGAATGGGACCAGTAATTTGGGTGACTCTGCCCTTGTGCCCCGACTTCCTTCCTCGGTGGAGCTTCTAGAAGGTGCCAGGTGCCTTGCCAGGGAGTGGGGTCCAGGGAGGACAAAGATAAGAGTTGTGCTCATTTAGAGCAGAGTCTCTCTCTCTAAAATGTGCATGTGCATGTCTGTGCTTGCGCATTACTCTGTGTATTGCATGTTTCTGCGTGTGCATGTACTGCCATGTGTGCACTGCGTGTCTCTGTGTGTGGATGTCCACATCTGTGTGCACATAGGTGCATGTGCTGCTAACAGCAGGGCCAGTGACGGAGCACAGGCATGTGGCAGGCAGCACCAGCTCTCTCTTCTCCCTTCTGCTGCTGCTCAGCCACTCCCTCGAGCCCCCCTAGGGCTGGGCCTGCCTGGCAAGGTCTTCCCCTGTCAGACCAGTTGCCTCAGAGCCCCTCCAAGGCCTCTGAATTCGAGCTCTCAGCCATGAGGGCTAAGGGGGCAGGTGACCTGCTCCAAGTCACAAAGGAGTGAGTGATCCGTGTGTATGCCTGCTTCCCAGCCCCTGCCATATGCCTACCCCATGCCAGCCTCTGCAGTGGCCATGGAAGCAATTCCTGTGCTTCCTGACCTCAAAGGCCTCAGCCAGTCATAGAGTCGGATAGCCAGCCAGCCAGCCAGTCAGGGATGGCACAGAGATGAGGACTGATGGAGGTGGAGGCAGGCCCAGTTGGAAGGGTCGCCAGGAAGTGTCAGGAACCTGAAGCTGAGGCCTTGCAAGGTGGAAGAGTTCATCAGCAGAGGAAGTGAGGGGAAAGTACTTGGGGCCCGAGGTGCCACAGGGGCCCAGTGTGGAGGCTTGAGCATGCAGAGTGTTAAGGTACTAAGGCTAGTTAAGGCAGAAGACACACGTGTGCCCATATGCCCACATGAACACACATACACACACAGTGCCACACTTCCCCCCGGGACCACAGCGCATGTTTAAAACTACCCAGCAAGAATTCAGCTCATCAGGTTCTACTGGTGAGCAGGGAGCAGCTAGCTGGAGTGTTGGTGGTGATGGAGGAGGAAGAGCTTGGTGAGATTTCCTGGGAGAAAAGGCGAGGTCCTGCCCCTAAGCCAGGACCCGTGCCCTGTGAGCACTGATCCAGGGGGCAGATTACAAGGGAGGCTGGAGCCAAAGCAGCTTTGAAAGGGAGCTGGAGGAGCTCAACCCTGCTCAGGGAGGTCACCTGGAAAAGCTCTACCCCCTGCCTGGAAAGAGGTGAGGGGCTCCCTGTGGGCATGCGTGAATGCCAGGCATGTGCGTGTTTGGGGGTACATTTGTGAGTGATGCCATCTGTGGTGTGTGTGTGTGTGTAAAGTGCCCTGGTACTGTGTGTACCCCCAGTCCCTGCCTCCCCCAGCCTTTTTTTCCCCAGTCCTTAGCTTTCTTCTGTGGTGTGTTCACCTTCCCTCACTCCACCGAGGTGGACAGAAGGCCAGGGGCTGTCCCTAGGCTCAGGGCAGCAGCAGGAGATGGAAGCACAGCCCAGGGCATTGTGGGTGAGGCAGGCACCGCCCAGACAAACCAAGTGCTAGGGAAAGAGGCTAAACTGCCTGGGAGGAAGGGGCAGGGCTGGGGCAGCAAGCAGGGAGGGCATCTGGCCTCTGGGACATTCAGTTCCTCCTGAGATAGGCCCTGGCCTAAGATAGGCTTCTGTAGCTGCTAGAAGAGGAATCCTGGGCTCAGAGAGACCCACATTTGCCAAAGCCATGGCGAAAAGATGAAGCCGGCACTGGTACTAACTGAGGGCGGTGCCCAGGGCTGCCAGCTGCAGGTGGGTGTGTGGGCATGGATCCCTGAAGGGACCCTCTATGAAGGGGGGTATAAACACTGTGGCTGATACAGGCTGCTGGCACCTCCAGCTCATCCCTCAGCAGGGTTCCTAGGGTTCATCCCCATCCAGTTTCACCCGACAAATGTGGACTTCTGAGAAGCAGATGTGGGAGAGCATCCCATGGGTACACCCAGGCTCTATGTGCATACAGTCCCTCTGGGACAGCCCTAGTCTGGGTAGGGATGCTGGAGCTGGTCCCAGGTGCATAGCCCAGCTCTAAAGTGGCTCCTTGCTCTGTGGCGTGTGTGTGTGTGTGTGTGAGAGAGAGAGAGAGAGAGAGAGAGAGAGAGAGAGAGAAAGAGAGAGCGAGCGAGAGAGAGATCAGGGTGGGAGGGGTAGTGGCAGCCATGTGGCAAAAGCCCAAGTCTGGGGGAGGCCTCCCCTGGCCTCCCTGCTTAGTGGGCCACGTGGGGCTCCCCCAGGAGTCCTTGAACCACATCGGGCTGCTCTGGGAAGGCCTCTGGGGCATGGCGAGCAGGGCGGGAGGCTGCTTCTCCTTTGATCTTCCTCCCTTAGAGGGATGCCCTCCTCCACACCTGAGGCTGCAGAGAGACCCGGTGGGCGCTTCCAGCTGCTGGGCAGCGGGGGTGGCGGCCCTGGGAGCAGGAAGTGTCTTTCTCGCATGCACAGCCTTGCAGCTGGGTCTCCCTGACCGAGTCACCAAGGGGCCCCAGGGCCTGGCTCCCTGTGTCACAAGAGCTGCTTGTCCTGTCTGGGTGAGCCCCAGAGCACATGACCAGTCTCCGGCCTGGGTCTCTGCAGTCAGCTCCCATGTGGTTCTGGCCTGCTCTTCCTGCCTGGGCCACAAGGCAACTGCCTCCCCCTGCTCCACACCCCTAAATTCCACTCCAGGTGCTATATGGACACGCGAAACTCAGATATTTCTTTGAGATTTGTTTTTTGTCATTTTGGGATTGGCTTACTTCACTGAGCATAATGGTCTCCAGTTGGCACCATTTTGCTGCAAATGGTAGAATTTCGTTTTTTAATGGCTGAGCAACATTCCATGGAGTAGATGTACTTTAAAAATGTGGAATGCTTCACTAATTTGTGTGTCATCCTTGCAAGGGGCCTTCTCTGTATCATTTCAACATTCTCTCTGATATAAGGCAACTTGAAAAATATGAAACAAATAGATGTGTACAGGTAAACATGTATACACGTATATTCTCATAGATGAGCTGTAGAATGCAAACCAGCATACCAGGAAGTGAAGATATGTTGCAGTAGGCATCGCTACTCCCGAGTGAAAGGAGGACTCCCAATGAAACTGTTAAATGTACCTTGATAATATGATACTAGGTTTTCTGTCATTGCCTATACCTGTAATGCATGATTCACTTCAATAACAAAATGATGAACTTCTGGCTGTTGCTAAAATAATAGAGGGGAAAGGGATGGGGGTCGGAGGAAGAAGTGGAATGGGGAATCTGTATATCTGTAAAACCGTATCACAGAAAATATAATACAAAAATACGCAAAATATTTTTCTAAGGCAGCATTGCAGAAAGAGAAGGAGAGAGACAGAAAGAGAGGTCTTCCGTCGCTGGCTCACTCCCTAAATGGCGGAACAGCTGGGGATGGGCCAGGCTGACGCCAGGAGCTTGGAACTCTGTGCAGGTGTCCCTTGTGGGTGCAGGAGCCCAGGCACTCAGGCACTTTCTGCTGCTTTCTCGGATGCATGAGGAAGAAGCTGGAAGGAAAATGGAGCAGCCAGGTCTTGAACCAGCGACCATATGGGATTCTGACATTGCAGGTAATGGTTTTACTGTTAAAGCCAACCCCAAGCCTCAACAAATTCAGTCTTTCCTTCAGTTCAGGGGGCAGAAAAGCTCAGCTTTTAGGTAGGGCAGAGGGTTTGCCTAGCAAAGTGGCCACCAGTGGGCAGGTGCACATCAATAGCCAGAGAGAGGCTGGGCTCCTGGCCACAGGCGAGGTTAGCTGTCAAGGCTGGGAAGGCCTCCTGGCAGGTCCTGGCAGGACAGCCAAGCTGCAATGCCAAGGCGTGGCTGAAAGGAAGGCAGGCAGTTCTGGGCAGGGCAAGGGGACCCTCAGGACTTGCTTGGGCCTGTCTGTCTTCAGCAGGAACCCCCAACATGACCAGATGTGGGCAGGGGACCTAAGCGAGGAAGACACATTGTCCATTAGCAGAGTGAGCAAGACCGCCGAGGACGTGGGTCAGGGCAGGCACAGGAGCCTTCCTCGGGGCCCACCCAACAATTTCACCTCCTCCCTCAAGGTTAAATCCGTGGGCCTATGTGAAGGCTGAACACAGTGGGGTACCACAAGGGGAGCTGCCTGCCACAGGCAGTCAGAACTTAGAGCTTACTGATGGGGCAGTGCGGCATAGGGAAGAAAGGCCTCTGCTGCTGTCCCTGGGGCAGGGAACAGAAGCAAGGTAGATGTCAGGCAGGGCTTGGGGCTTTGGGGCAGGGATGGGGTAGGCATGGGAGATGGCCACAGGGGTGTGTAGGGGTGTCCTCTGCATCCACCCTCAGCCTGTGCCCCCTGCCCCCTCTCCTGCTCAATCTCAGGCACCACCAGGGTTAATGTTTCCCCATTTAAATGGGTGGTTCTCCCTGTCCTGGGGTGCAGGGACAAGCCTTCCCACCTGGCTGGCTCCAGGTATTTCAGCTCCCCCTCCTTGTACTCACTCCAGCCCTGCTATCTCCCTGCCCCATGGCTGTTCAGTGTTGATCTGTTCATGTTCCAACCTTCCCCCACCCTACTGGACCATATATTCCTTGGGATGGGGACTCTGGCCTGTTGAGTCCTGCATTGGGTCCTCAGCACTTAGAAGGCACCTGGAGCGTACTGGGTACAATACAATGCCTGGAAGCCAAATGAGGCACCAGTTCAGACACCCAGGCCTCCTAACCTGAGGGCTGCCAGGCTGGATAGCAGGAGACTGCTCAGTGGTTGTGTGGATTGGGACCAGGAAGGGTCCTCCCTGGGTGAGCAAGTGAGCCACCTGCTTTTTGCCCATTGCCTCCCTGAGCATTTCCCCATGTCTGGAGGCCTCTGTCCCAAGAGGAGGGAGCCTCTTCTTCCTGGAATTCCTTTCCACCAGCCCACACCCTCCTTTGTTCCCTGTTCATCTCTCTCCTTGCAAAAGTGGGATGCATCTGGAGAGAGACATTCATCAAAGACTCACGCACCTGCAGTACCCAGCGGGGCCGGAGAGTTGGAGAGCTGTGTGCCATTCACAGCTTCTCAGAGGGGCAGCCGACACCTGCCACCCAGCCCAATGAGTCCACAGCGGCAGAAGGACATGCCAGCCAGGGGGTTGGCTGAGCCATCCATTGGAAAAAAACACGGTTTTATTCTTCATTGAGTCACATGTTATTGGACCCCAAATTATCACTCAGGAGCTCCATCAAATAAAAGTGCCTGTTAATTTCCATTATAGTCACTGGGAAGGAGGCCCCAAGTTACTATTAAGGGATTAAGACGCTCCAGCCTGGTGCTGCAAATTCACAAAATGAGTGCCTAATTATACAGCGCAGTATTCTGTAAACTCACTCATCGCACTCATAAAATGAACAATCCCTGGACCAAGCAGAACTCCTGGCATTGCCACTTGCTCCGTGGTTGTGCCAATGGAGGTCGCTAACACTTCTATCTGCGTGTGCAGAAGCTAGGGCTGGATGTGGCAGACCCCAGGGACTCCTCCGAGGGGTGCCCAAGGGAAGGCAGTCCTTGACCTGCACCTCTTTGGTGGTCAGTGGTGGCCATGACATGTCAGAGCTGGAGAAAAAGTCCAGGGCCAGCGCGAGAGGCCAGGTTAAGAACTAAGTGGCTTTGTGCAAATCGCATCACCTCCCTGAAACTAGGCCTCCTGCTGGGATCCAGAACCTCTGCCTCCCGGCACCCCTGAGAAGCTGCTTATGCACGGACAGGTTCATAGAACACACAGTGGTCAGGACCTCATCTGCCTGTTGACTGAATTAGTGTAGCCTGAGTGAGAAGTGACACTCATCCCTGTGTGGTTTTTGTAGGAGACTACCACAAAACCTTCTTGGTGAAACACTAGGAGGCCTGGAAACAGATCTCCTCCACACCTAGCAGGGGGACCCCAAAAGCTTTGAGATCTAAACCACTGCGTTCCCCCTTCTAAGCCAGCCTGGGAAGGGGGCAGCCACAGCAGGTGCAGGTAAAGGTGCTTTGATGGGGAACAGCTGCCCGGTGACAAGGCTGGGCCACACTGGTTGACTGACCCCATCCCACACCCTCATGCAGTGGGATGAGAGGACTCAAATTTGGACATGTTGCCTCGGAGGCTGAATTTGAAGCCATTGCCAACCTCTGGCCAGGTTCCATTCTCAGTCATTCTTCATTTGTTCATGCCTGCTTCGTTCGCCAACATTGATTCACACACATTCATTCTTGACCCGTTCGCTTATTCACTCATTTTCTCACTCACTAATCCCAATAATGTTTTCACTCATTTTGTTATTTGTTCATTTACTTACTCATTCATCTATTTGTTCACTCACTCCCTCATTCACTAATTCATTTACTCACTCGTTGATTGGTGTTAAATAGAACACGGGTGCATCACATGAGAATGTTCTAAGAAAATCAGCAGGGGTTGAAGTGGCACGTAACAAACAGGGTCTCTACCATGGATGACACACCTGGGGTGTCGGTCTGAGGGAGGACACTGGTAAGACTGAAGCCCCAGGAAGGGAGTGGAGGGTGGGGATTCCACGCTGGAGTGGAGGGCAGGGTAGAGTGGTGGAGAGGAGACCAGGAAGGAACCAGCCAGCTCTGCAGGAGAGTGCCTGGCAGCACACCTGGGGAACCCAGCACTGGCCTTTCCCTGGGTCCTGAGGAGCACAAAGCAGGTACACAGGGATCCCAGGGGATCTGCCAAATGGGGCTCTGCGGGGCCTGTAGAGCAAAAGGCACGGGTGCCAACTCCACACGCTGAAACCAGAACCGTGAAATCCTGTTAGCACAGCTGGAGATGAACTGAGCACAGCCTTAGAATGAGGGGACGGAGGGTTGACCAGGAGGCCACTGCACCTGGGGCAGGGTGAGCACTGGCTGGCTCGCGGGCTCCCGGGCCAAGGTGCCATCAGGAAAATGAAGGGAGAAATCCTGCCTCAAACCCACAATGAAAATATTTCCTAAGAACCTCCCTGCCGCTTTGTCAAGGAAAGGAGACGCATGGACTTTCTACTTGTAACCTGGCCAAGAATAATTTGTGGCAGGAAAGTTTGAGCATTTGTCAAAATAAAATAAAAATGTGGAAAAAAAAAAAAAAGGAGAGCACTTGAGTGTACATTTGTGTGAAACTAAACAGGGAAAGTTATTTAGGTGGTAAAATGTCTCTGGGTTTCCCTCCTGCCCCCCCTCCGCCCCCCCACCCTACACCGGGCCCCCTCCCCAAGTGTTGAAATGGAGATTGTTCCAGTATTTGTTTTGTTAATCTCCCGCCAGGGCCAGGGGTTGCGGGCTGGCTTTCCTCTGGTTCACGTGGGCCTGGGCTGTCAGTCCCCAGCCAAGACCCAGTGCACCTGTTCCCTGCCTGTCTGGCAACTGGGGGTTTGTTCTCTAAGAGAGACCACCAGCTCTGTGAGAATTTATCTCTTCCAAAAGTCCCTGCAGCCCTGGGTGGGACCAAGGCTTCCTGGGAGTGCCAGACCTGTTGGTGGCGCTGGGAGAGGCCCCACAGCAACGATTTAAGAGAACCCGGTGTCACTGAGTCCTGATTCAGTCACTTGGCCTCTCTCTGTACGAAATGGGGATAAGAACAGCAGCTGCTCATGGCACTGCTGGGGGATGAAAGGGGCTCCCCAGGGGTGAGAGTAGACCACTGCTTGGCACACAATAACTGCTTATTAGAGTGGCCAGTGTGCTTGTTTGCTGCTCACAGGCCTGAAGCTGCAGCACAGGCTTCAAGGGTATGGCACTTTGCTTATCTGTGACTCAGTTTCCCACTCTGTAAAATGGGCATTTTGGCTCTTTCCACCTTCTGGTGCTATTTATGAGTGAGTTAAATAGCTCCCTGGGGCAGCGTGGAGCACAGGGTAGGAGGTGTGGAGGTGATACCGCATGTTCACTCTACATCCCTGTTCAGTTCTGTAATCAATTCAATAAAGAGAAAGAAGCAGGCGCCTGCTGTCCACCAGGCCCCAGGGTAGACACTCCTGGTGTGTTCCTAACACTTCCCTCCACTGGTCTTCTTGGACCCAATTTTCAGAGGAAGAAACAGGCCTTAGCAGACGAATGGCACTGCTGGGAGTTGAGCCCAGGCCAGGGCCATTGCTTAAGGCTAAGGGGACTTGGCTTTGTTTAAGGATGAGCAAGAAGACGGTGATGACAAGGAGATTTATGGCAACAAGGATGATGATGGCATTTTGCATCCTGGGTGGCAGGCGCAGGGTGAAACACTGTCCATCCGACCATGCTGAACTTGCCCCACACCCCTCATGCCTGATGGACAGACAAGGAGACTCCGGCAGGTGGGGGCAGCAGTGGGCATGGAGTCCATCTCTTGGGCAGAGTCTTCCCTGGCCACTGTATACTGGGTTTTTCTTACCCTCACCCCTTTCCCTGGATGGCCCAGTCCATGAGACCCCCCAAAAAAACATACTCAAAGCCCAGCCCATTTCATCTGCAGATGGAGAAACTGAGTCCCAGATAGATGCCCAGGTGAGCAAAGCCGGAGATCCCTGGAGGCTAGGTGGAGGGAGCTGGCACAAGGCGGAGCCCGGCTGCTGCTTTGGCAGAAGTTGAGTGCAGGGAGTGCAAGAAGAGAAAGAGACATCTGTACACCCCCAGCAGCACTTCACAGCCCAAGCACCCTCACCTTCTTGCTGCTCTCCGCCCCCTTCCCCTGCATGGCCCCTCCCAGCCCTCCTGGCCCAGGAGCTGGGCCCTGCTGCCACCAGTGAAGGACCCTGGCGTGAGGAAGTGCAGGTTCGGGCTGCAGGGAGAGCAGTAGAGCTGCTGTGTTTTTTTATCCCTGCCCCAGCAGATAACTGGTCCGACTGCATTTTTCTCAGGCTTCCCGGGGCCCTTGCAGAATCAGCTTCAGACTGTGCTAAGGACAGGAATCAGAAAAGGCAGCTCAGCTCAGCTCCTCCTGGTTTATGGGATACTCTGGACAGGAACCCCCCATCCCTGTTCCCGCCTTGACGTCTGTCTCCCCCATACACATACATGGGGGGCCGGCTAGGTAACCCTAAGGATCCCCCACAGGGAGGAGGACAGGCTGGGACGGATCGTCACAGTGCCCCGGGTGCTTGTGGCAGCGGGATCAGTTCCAAGAGCTGTGGGGCCCCGTGCTGTGGGGCCAGCGTCCTCCTCCCTGACACGCTCTGGGAAGGGACACTCGGTCTGTCCTCAGTGGTGTCAGTCAGGGATGAGCAGCGTCCAGTCAACAGGGCCATAGGCGAGGGGTCCTGGGGAAGGGGGCTGGGGGAGGTGAGAGCCTCTTTCAGGCCATCAGAACTGGGGAGGCACAGGTGGCCACCAGCAGGGATTGGAGCCAAGTATGCACATCGCCACCTAGGCCTGGAGCCGCGCGGCGCAGCCCAACTGGGCTGCACCCCATGCAGAGTACCCCTGATGGGCAGGGACCTGGGAGCAAAGTGCCACCCCATAGGACCCCCAAGTTCACAGCATGCACAGTGGCCAACTTTGGAATGTGTCTGTTTGTTCTGTCCAGGTCTCCCATGTGGGTGGCAGGGCCTCAAACACTTGGATCATTTACATGGCTTTTCCTGAGCCATTAGTAGGAGCTAGATCAGAACTAAAACAGCTGAGACATGAACAGGTGTCGCAGGTGGCAGCTTAACCTGCTACACTACAGTGCTAGTCTTGGCCCAATCACTTTGTACCTGTGTGAGCTGGACTATCAAATTGGTCTCTCTTAGCCTCAGTCTCCTCATCTGTTAAATGGGGGTGAATGGTACCTGCTTCCAGGGTAGCTGAGAGTATTGCATCTGTTATCATACGAGGAGGGCTCAGGGTCATGAGCGCACTTTGAATGGGTCTGTAGTACTGACCAGGGTCACCCCATTGATCCCGCTGCTCTATCTCTGTCCCTCTGAGGCACCCATGGGGTCTTGTCCAAGCCTCTGGGAATGGGAAGAACCTCCTGGGGAAATGTGGTGGGCAGGACAAGAGAGTAAGGATAGTGTCTCTCAGCTCTTCCACCTGCTGGAGCCATATGATGGCCAGGCAAGCCCTCAGTTCTACGCCAGGATGGTGCCAAGTCCTGTCCAGGCACATTTTATCTGTATTTGAAAGCCACCACCTGCTTCCTCCCAGGGGGCACGTTAGCAGGAAGCCAGCATCAACAGCAGAGCTGGGACTAGAACCCAGGTACCCTGATATGAGGTGCAATTATCTCAAGTGACGTCTTCAGTGCTGTGCCAAGCCCCCACGCCCTTTCCATGCCTCATTGTCTCATAGCAGCCTCATGACTCCCCTGGGAGGTGATCCCTCCTGCAGACAAGGACACTCCCATATCCAGAACCGGTGAGTCACAGGTTCTCTATTCAGCCTGACCCAAGGGCGCACAGGAGAAATGTCTTCCAGCTTGCATCAGGGGAACCCTGGCTGAGCACTCCACTCTCCAAGGAGGCACAGGTTTTCTATAATTGGGCTGGAATCAGAGTGGACCCAGGGCCCGTGCCTTGCAGCGGCTGCTGTAGCCTTTCTCAGGAGGCAGCTGCAATTTTGACCACCCTGTGCGCCAACACAAATGCAGCTGCACTACTTCAGGATGAAGAGACAGAGGGAGACAGGGAGAGTCTGGGAGGAGGGTCATTCCACCTGCAGGAGCACTCTGCCCACTGGTCCCCAATCGGCAGTGTTAGGGTCACGCCCAGGAGCTTCAGCAGCCCAAGGAACGGAAGGGAGGTCAGAGCAGCTACGGTCATGAGCAAGGGGAGGAGCTGGAGGAGAGGAAGGGCTGTTGCTTCCTCCCCAGAATGCCACAGGACCGGGAGACATGTGACTGGCATTCCTGGGAGGGGTGATAAGCAGCCTGTCATGCGTAGGAGTGCCGCTCAGTGCCACTCCCACCTCACACCCATGAGAGTGGCTGGCATCAAACACACCAACAAACCAACACCAAGAAAACAATAGAAGTGATAGCAGGAGGTCAAGGCCACGTGGGTACAGGTGTTCGTAGAACCGGACAGGGGAAACCACTGAAAGGTCCAAGGAAATGGTGGGGTGGGTGCAGCAGGGAGCAGAAAGTGGTCCACGCAACAGAACAGGAGCAGAAGAGGACAGGAACCCTGGCTCCTGCTACAGCAAAAATGGGCCTTGAGAAGACCACGTCAAGTGCCAGGGGCCAGTGATGGACAGACAGGATGGTCCCTGGAGGAAATCAGACAGTGGACTGCTGTGGGTGGGAGCCAGCGTGAGCACTGAAGGACTCAGCACCGGACTGTTGGGACCCGAGGAAGGACTGAGCAAAGAGTCACTAGCACCAGCAGGCAGGAGCAGTCACGTGAAGGCTCATCTTGCCCATAACTCACCCTCCCGCCTGCAGACCAGACACAGCTGGGCCTTTCCCAAGTTCCTCTGTGCGGTGATCAGCGGGGCGCACCCAGGGGTTCCCAGCCTCCCCAGGTGCCTGGGCAGGGGTCACTGGGAAGCATCCCAAAGCCTGGCCCATTCAATGGTCTTAGCCCGCCCAAGGAGCTGCCGGGGGGGGCGTGTTTCTCCTCCATGCTCCAATGGGGAAACCGAGTCTCAGGAGAGCATGTGCCTCTCCAGGCAACATGCACAGCGGCCTGGACAGTGAGTCCAGGCTGGACTCTGCATACTAGAGCAGGAGTTCAAAGGCAGAGCAAAGTGGAGGTGCCTGGCTGAGGTTGGAGACGCTGTGTGGGCCAGGGACGAGGCAGGCCAGCCCGGGAGCGACTGCAGGGCCGAAGAGGTCTCCTCTTTGTTTCCAAGTATGGGGCAGAGCCGTCAGGGTCCCATCCCAGGTTTGTAGCCTCTTCCCTCCGGAAGAGCCATAAGCTTGGATACGGCCACCTGCTGCAACATGCAAACCTCTGACTTTTTCCCACAGCCAGAGCTGGGGCAGCTCAGGCTGGGATGCTCCTCAAAACACCCCTGTATGTCGGGGTGTGCAGCTGTGGGAGGCAGAGGTGCTCCCGGGCTCGTCCAGGAATGTGTCTGGCTGCAGATTGTTGGCGTCACAGCTGCAAAGCAGTGTGTCCGGGGCCAGGCGGAATGGAGCATCCTCCATCCTCCTCTCGCCTTCAGCAGGGGCTTCCACCCTCCCATGGGGCCCAGCCCGGCCAAGGGGAATGTTATCTCCCCCACAAAGGGCACCCTCCCTCTGTCTCCGGCCTTCATTTCTGTGGGGAGCGGCCTCCAGTCAAAGACCTCTGCCCAGGCATGCAGTATCAGAGGCCCTACAGATACAGTCCCTTCAATGGGCAACCTCCTTGCCCCAGTCCCAATCCCAACCTTGGGTTGGTGCTTTGGGTGCAGTGTATCCAGGGGTGAAGCCAGGGCCCAGTCCTCCAGTCTCAGTGGATTGAGGGCGGTGGGCTTGGGGGCCAAGTGAGGACTCCCAGGATAATTTCTGGGAATTTGCCACTACACCAGAGAAAGATGTGGCTGTGCTGCTAGAACGGAAGCCAAAGCTGCTGTGGCACAGGGAGAGAGCCTGCTTGCAGATGAATGCAAAACGGCAGAAAGCAGAGGGCAGGACTGGAGAACAACAGTTTCCCAAAAAACAGCAGTGAGCACCTGAATCCAGCTGTGCTTGAAGCTAAAGATCCATGAACGTTACAGAAGCTAATGATTTTCCCTTCCTGCTTAGGATGGTGGTTTGGGTCCAGTTTCTGTTCCTTGCAATGGAAATGGATTTCCACCCTGGTTCTTGTTTATGCTACACAGCCTCTGTCCCCCTCCCCTGCCCACGGTGGAGCTGGGGCACCCTGGCTATGCCCCTTGGCAGGGCCTTCCTGAGTCTGCCGTTTTCACAGTTATGTCTGTACACCTGGTCTCACCCCTGTCTTATCCTTTCTTCTGTGCCCAGAAACTATAGAAGGAAGGTGGTCGCCGACACAGAGGGGTCAGGAATGGGCAGGAGGAAGGGAGAGAAGGGAAGGGAGGGGAGGAGAGGAGATTTACTCTGTAGGGAGAGTGGGCGATGGGGTGTGGTCAGAGACAAGGTTAGCCAGGAGATGCCACTCCATCTGACTCGCTGACACTTGCTGTGTGACCCAAGCAGGTCCCGCCCCTTGGGCTTCAGCTGGTCTCACTGTCTGGATGGGGGGATCATGTGGCCTCACTCAGGCACCTTCCTGGCTCTGACATGCTGAGGGATGGCCCCCAGCCCTTCTGCCGGGGCCAGTGGGGGGCAGGGGTGGAGGTGAGGCTGCGCTGGGCCTCCTGGCTCCCGGCCACGCCGCCTGCAGCCTTCAGATCCTGAGTCATCTTCTAGTCAGCGGGTGACCGCTCTGTATCCCTGTCTCCCCGCCAGCCCCATGACCCCTGGCGGTGCCCAGGACCAGGCCGTCCCAGGCGCGCAGCAAGTGGAAATCACAACACTGACCCAGCACACAGGAAGTGGGGAGGACAGGGCTGCGGGGAGGCCGTCTCAGGGAGACAGCTAGCTGAGGGATGAGCACAGAGCCGAGTTCTCTCTCATGGGTTACCACATCACTGCCTATCACCCACCAGGGCTGTCCTTGCTGACTCTGGGAGCCCCCCGCCCAGAACCTCCCTCTTCCGTAGCCACTCCCCCTGCTCAGCCCCAGGAGGGGAACTGCTGGCTTCCTTTGAGGCCATAGGACCCCTGGGTCCTGCCTCCTGTCAGCAACACACAGCAGCTCCCCCGTGCCCCCACAACACCCCATCCCTTGCCCTGTCTTCCTAGCCTCTGCAGAGCCCGAATGGAGGCTGTACCCCCATACCACGCTCCTGTCCTCACTCAACAGATTGGGAAACTGAGGTTCCAAAGATTTCTGTGGCACTCGTTGTAAGGCCAAGATTGGGGACTGGCACTGTAGCATAGTGGGTTAAGCTGCCGTCTACGATGCCAGCATCCCATATGAATGCCACTTCATATTCCAGCTGCTGCACTTCTCTTCCAGTTCACTGCTAAAGGTCTGGAAAAGCAGCAGAGGATGGCCAAGTGCCTGGTTCCCTGACACTCACGTGGGACACAAGGGCGGAGTTCCTTGCTCCTGGCTTGGACCTGCCCCCTTCCCCACTCCCAGCTGTTGTAGCCATTTCAGGAGTGAACCTGTCAGCAAAAGATTTCTCTCTTTGTGTCCCCCTCTGCCTGTGTGTAACTCTGTGCTCTACTCCTCATGGTCTCACTTCTTCCCCTCTGAGGGCCTCAGCAGTGAACCTGACTCAGATCTGAGCTGAGCCTGGTCTGATCCCCAAAGCATTGCTTCAGTGGCCCTGCCATGCTAGGGAGTAGCAGGTGCCTGGCCTTGACCGTCCACTCCAAGGCTGCCCTGGCAGGCCCAGGATCTCGGGCAATGGCCACGTGTACACAGATGCCTGTGTTTACAGAGGGGTCCCTGGAGAACACCTGGCCCTCTCTCCAGAGTGTATGTCTGAGTCGGTCTCAACTGTTGGGGTTAGACCCTGGGGTTTGGAAGTGGCCACAGCTAAAACTGGACCAGGAAGTGCTGCTGGTGGCCAGGAGCCTCTGGGGGAAGTAAAGCTTCTGGCCTTGGAGTTAGGCCTTGGAGCCCCCTCCCTGCCCTCCAGGGTCTCCCATTCCAGAAAGTGAATGCAGAGTCTGGGCTCCTGTACCCAGCGCCTCCTAGCTGCGTGGAGTGGGACAGGCTTGCCTGCACTCTCACAGGTGCCACCAACACCTGCTGATGGCTTAACCTAGGGCAACTGGTAAAGGTGCTTTCTTTCTCCTAAATCCAAAGCTTCGCTTTATTTATTTAGGAGCACGAGAGTTTTCAACCTGTTGGATTACGTCCTGGATGACTGTAACAACTGGGCTGGGCCAGGGCAAAGCCGGGGGACTAGGAACTGAATCCAGTTCTCCCAGGTGAATGACAAGGACCAAGTCCTTGGGCCACATCCACTTCCTCCTGGAGTGTGCATTAGCAGGAAGCTAGAATCTGGAGTGGATCTGGGATTTGAAAACAGATGTTGTGATACAGGATTTATCCATCATGAGGCTCAAAGCTGGGACACACAATGCAGGACTTCATCCATCTTACCTTCCCTTGCCCCTTCCGCAACCAGTTCCAAATGACCTAGCGGAGCAGGCAAGAAGCAACTCTCCATACTGGATTTTCACATTTCCTTAGTACTAGGGTGGAAACTGACTTTTGGAGCACAGAGAAGGTGCATCACGAATCCTATCGATTAGTGATGTCTGCTGTAGACACAGCAAAGGAAGTACCGGGCTGCATGCTTTGAATTCTTTTGCTTCATTCATGCAGTGGAGAGTACCATAGGACATGCAATCCTGCTTTTTCTTTGGCTACAGGCACCCTCATAACCTGTGTTTAAGTTTGGCATGAATCAGCAACAATAATTCATCACACATGATTATGGGTGCCTTGTGTCTCTATACTTTTACCGAAACTCTGCAGGAGATGTGATCATGGACAGAGGCAGGAGCTGAGGCTCAGGGTTGGGACCACGGCTAGTCCATAAGGCACCTTTATGTTTCTTACATCTCGGTGGGCAGAGCCCAGGACAGATATTTTAGCTCCATCCACCTCATCACCCCAGGTGCCCTTGTTCAGTGTACAACCTGAGCAACTGTTCATAGCAGCTCCATTCAGTGTCTTGCCAAACCTCACAGTTATAGCTGCCCTTCCAAATTCAGTTCTCATTTTACTGCCTGCAGCACGCAGACTACCTTGTGGGTCTCAGACACCCCTATTCAGGCCACAGGATAGATGCATGTGGTCTGAGACCAAAAGAGGGGACAGAGGGACCCACAACCTTAACAACTCAGTCTGTGTTTGTGCCACAAACCTGCAAGGCACAGCTGGTGCCTGCCCTGGCTGCCGGTTCCGGCGGGGATCCTGCAGTATGAATACCAGCAGTGAGGCCCTCTAGGAGGAGGTGTGGCCTCTCCCCAGGCCTCTGGCCCTTGGCCTCCACCCTCTGCCGGCCGCTGGAAGCCTGGGGGTGAGGCCTGCCCTTGGCACTTGGCACTGCACATTCCTTCCCGCTCGCTCGTTTTCCGCCCTGGGGATTAGCACGGGGCTGGGCCTCTGCACGCTGCTGTCGCGGGCCCCGTGTGGGACGCTTGGAAAACATGTCTCTGAAAGCAGAGAAAGTGTGAGCCGTCAAGAAGGCGGGTGTGGAAGGAGAGAGGCCCTCCGAGGAGGGGAAATTTACAGTGTTCATTAGTCCCGCTCTGAGGACACCACAAGACCTGCGCGAGTGCCTTCCAGAGGTGAGAACCCGGTGTGTCGGCGCCCCTGGCCACAGCCCATAACACTCGCTCCCAGGCCCAGGATGGAGCTGCCCATCCTGAGGCCGCCAGGATCTGCTCTGTTCCCTGGGCCATGGCCCTGGAGCTGGGGCCCAGGGAACTCACTGGAAGCTGCTCAGCAGTGAGTCGCCAGCCTCCTGTGGGCCTCGCCAGTCCTGTACCCTTCCCAGGAGTCCTGGCCACACTTTACCAATGAAAGGGACTTGGCAAAGAACAACGTCGAATGTCACAGAGGTTAGGGGTCATGTGGTCTGGGTTCTGTTGACAATACCTGCTGACGTGTGATGTTGGTCAAGCCAATGGCTCTCCTTGACCCTCAATTTCCTCATCTATAAAATGGGAGCAGACACTGGCACGGTGATGTCATGGGATAAATGCCTCCAATACCGGCATCCCATATGGGCACTGTCAATTTGAGACCAGCTGGTGCGCTTCTGTTCCGGCTCCCAACTAAATGTGTGGGAAAAGCATCAGAAGATGGCCCAAGTCGTTGGGCTCCTGCCATCCTCATGGGAGACGGGGATGAAGCTGCTGACTTCAACCTGACCCAGCCCAAGCTCTTGTGGCCATTTGGGGAATGGACCAATGATGAAAGTTCTCTCTG
The DNA here is from genome assembly GCF_030435755.1 of Ochotona princeps. NCBI lineage: Eukaryota > Metazoa > Chordata > Mammalia > Lagomorpha > Ochotonidae > Ochotona > Ochotona princeps. Next base: position 15,353,311 of record NC_080833.1, read on the forward strand.
TCTCCCTTTATCTCTGTAACTCTAGCTTTCAAATAGATAAATGAACAAATCTGTTTTAAAATGGAGATTGTCACTATGAAGCCATGGGGAGGACTCAGCCAGACATTGCAAGGGAAGAACTGAGTGGGGTGTGGGGATGCCCGGATGTGCAGTAAGCACTGATGGCAGTATGGCTTCCACAATCAACATTATTCGGCTTGAGCCCTTGGGACAGTGACCTTGTGCTTGGCATATCACTGTGGTGCTGACAGTGGGGGTAGGACCGCTCAGAGCTGTCCACCCTCTGCAGGAATAGAGGAGCCACAGCCATCCCTCCCAGCCCTCACGCAGCACACAGCACCCCGCCCCCCGCCCCACCACTGCCTAGTCGTGTGCCTTCTTGCTTTGTTGAGTCTCAGTCTTGATGGTAAATTGATGGCAAAGGAGCTGCCTGGTACTCAGGCTGGTGCTAATGTGCTAGTCAGCCTCCCTCTGTGCCATGTGCTCATTCATTCATGCTCTAGATGCTTATCCTGGGAGTGCCACTCCGGAGACCAGGCAATGGGCTGGGGCTCGGTGCAACACTCACACAGCACAGTCCCTGCCTCCCTTGCTCCCAGTCTTCCAGAGCTTTCCTGGGACCTGCCTCTCCTGAGCTCACGTTCCCTGCTTCTGGTGGTTCAGACAGTCCCTAACCTCCTTCTAGATTATTCCTTCCTTCTTGTGTCAGAGTTGTCTTGGCTGCTTGCAAGAAGCCACTTCTGGCCAGCTGCAGGCTGTGGGAGGCTTGAGCCTCATATTTCTGTCTTTTAAGTGTCACCCTCCTTTTGGTACATAGAGTGACCTCAGCGTTCAAGCTCTGGGGACCTGCGGGCTGACCTGGGCAGGACCAAGAAAGTCACAGGGCTGGTCTGAGGAGCACAATGGAAGCCCCAGTTCCACAGCTTTGAGGTGTCCTAAAATTACCCAATTCCAGTGGTTTTCAAAACAGGTCCTCCCAGGGTCTCTCTGGCCTCGGGGGTTGTCGGGGTTTGTGAGGGCCCTCCTGTCCCTGCATCCAGGCCACTTCCAACCACAGTTACCTTGTTTTGTTTAGTGCCAGATTTAAGAATCATGGATCAGGCCTGGCATGATGGCTCACTGGTTAATCCTTGCCTTGCAAGTGCCAGAATTCCATGTAGTGTCCCAGCTGTTCCACTTCCCATCCAATTCCCTGCTTACGGCCTGAGAAAGCAGTTGAGGACGGCCCAAAGCCTTGGGACCCTGCACCCGTGTGGGGGACCTGGAGAAAGTTTCTGGCTTCAGATACTCTCATTGTGGTCACTGCAGCCACTTGGGGAGTGAACCAGCAGATAGAAGATCTTTCTCTCTGTCTCTCCTTCTCTCTGCAAACCTGTCTTTCCAATCAAAATAAAAGAAGCAGCAGCATGGGCCGGGAGTCATAGGGCCTGGCCTTAAATCTCACCTCTACCACCTGTGAGCTGTGGGACCCTCAAGTCCCTTACCCTATTGCGACTAGCATCATCCCCCATAGGACAGGAATGATGCCACCTCAGATGTCACTGAGAGGACTCAAGTGCTGTATTTGCCAATTTCAAAGAGCTCATGGAAAACACCAATTGTTTACAAAGCTCTGTGTGGATTTTTGTTTTTGCACCAAGATAAGCATCTTTGTATTTCCCTTTCCCATTAATTTTTCAAAAGTCCCCTGGCAGGTTACAGCAGGCGTGGAGAAGCACCAGTTGGGGATGCCTCTACTACACAGAGCAGCCCTGCCACTATCTCTTTCCATAGCAGGTTTCAGTGGAATTTTCCATAGGAGAAAACACTCCTTCCTGTTGCTTAAGATATTGCCGGAGAAGTCTTCCTCCCAGTGCTCGCTCTTGCAGGGTCCCCTCCCTCACTGGGCTCTGTTTCATTTTCCAGTACAGTTGTGAGACTGCCCAGCTCGGAACCCTCACTCTGGGCTTGTGCGAGGGGTTGCTCCTTGTGGACATGCCCACCCTGCACTGGCTCAGGGCATCTGGCAGTGAGGCCGGGAGCTGCTGCCCCTGCTCCAGCATTGAGCTCCAGCACAGAAGCGGACTGTGGCCCCTGGGCATGGGGGTCTTGCAAACAAAGGCTTAACGGACCTGGCCAGTCCTTGACTCTGCGCACTGCTGCCTCCATGTGTGTCACTGACTCTTTTTCCCAAACTTTGGGTAGAAAGAATCTGCTGCAGGCTTCTTCCGGGAGATGCATCTACCCAGCTGGTCTGGGAGAGAGAGGTTTGGACCCTGGCTCCCAGGAGATGGAGAACAATTCAGCTGCTGGTCTGCTCAATCTTTCTCCTTTTCCTATCTGCAGTCAAAAATTGTGACCAGCATTGTGGCACCGCAGTTAGAATTTGGAATGCGGGTCTGAGTCCTGTCTATACTGCTTTTATTTTTTTTCTTTAAGATTTATTTTATTGTTATTGGAAAGCCAGAGTTACAGAGAGGAGAGACAGAGAGATCCTCCATGCACTGGTTCACTCTCAGGATGGCCACCAAGGCCAGAGCTGGAGCAGCCGAAGCTGGAAGCCAGGAGCTCCTTCCAGGTCTCCCACATAGGTGCAGGGGTCCAAGGACGTGAGCTGTCCTCTGCTGCTTTCCAAGGTCATAAATAGGGAACTGGATCAGGAGTACAGCAGCCGAGATGTGAACTGGCACCCGTGTGGGATGCCAGCACCGCAGGTAGAAGCTCAGTAGGCCATGGTGTCTGTTCTCTGTGCTGTTTCCGTTCAGCTTCCTGCTAATGCACCTGGGAGGCAGAGACAGTGGCCCAAGTGCTTGGGTTCCTGGCACCCATCAGGGAGGTCTGAATGGATCTCCCGGCTCCTGCCTTTGGCCTGATCCAGCTCCAGCTGTTTCAGGCATTTGGGGAGTGAACTAACAGATGGAAGAGATTCTCTCTTTCTCTCACTCTACCTTTCAAGTCAATTAATTTTCATGAAAGCTGAACAAACCTAGGGACTTCCTAGGAGTGGATGAGAACAGCTCCTGCCCTTGACTGTCAGGGATGCTCCGTGGTTTTAACCTAACCCAAACTTTTGGGTTATCAAGAGGCCACAGACGAGTTTGTTTCATGACACGAGTGGAAAGCTGGGGCTGTCTGAGGTCTTGACCTTGGGCTTAGCACTTGCCTCTGGTTTGGCTTCTATTTCTTCTCTCTGAAACTAAACTAAGGAGAACCAGAGATGAGCCCTTACCTGGAGCCGGGGATGCCAAGGGGCAGGCAGGAGCCCAGGACCCTGGTCTCAGGGCCTCAGATGGGGAGGACGTGCTGATGTGCAAACATAACCCAGCTTAGGACAGGATGTGGCGTGGACAGTGCGGACAGGGAGCAGAAAGTCCAGCATCTGTAGCCACCACCAGCCCGCCAAGAGGAAACACGGAGAAGCTGGGGGCACCCTGAAAGAAAAGCTGGGGGCACCCTGAAAAAGGCGTATCATTCGTGCTGAGGAGCCCAGAGGGCAGCTAACATTGACTTACAAAAAAGCGGAAGTGCTGGTACATCCAACACGCACAGATGTGGGGTAACCCACCGGAAGAGCTAAGAAGAGGTGCAGTGACGAGCAGCGCTGCCGAGGGGCCACCTCCTGTGGGAGTCCTCCTAAGCTAACAGAAGTTCCTAAATCCTCACGATTGTACAAGAGGGATCATGAGCCTGTGTGTGCAGGGGGATGCTGAGGCACAGAGATGGGGACTGGCCCAGGGCTACACACTGCATGTGACCTCAGCTGTGTCTGATTCCAGAAAGCAAAAGGTGCTTTCAACCTGCCTCAAGGGTTTGGCGGAGTGATGTAGCCAGGGCAGAGTGCATTGGGAGTGGGGACGGCCTCTGCTTTTTCTTTACTGTTGTCTGTTGGAGCATTGCTACCATGGGCAGGAGTTCCCTTGTTTAAACACACAAACAAGCAAACAATTCAGAATAATGCTTCTGAGTCACACATACAGAGGGTTCCTATTCTGGCTATGCCCTTTACCAGCTGTGCGCCCCAGGGCAAAGGACTTCCCGTCTCTGTTGTACTCTCTTGCTCTGTGAAATGAGATGAGGAACTGACCCAAGTTGGGAGGACTTAGTGAACTCCTGGGTGCCAAGTTGTGAGCTCGGGGTGGGTCTCCAACAAGTGGGAGCTTCTTGCGGGTCTAGGTTCTGTGGCCCAAGAGAAGAAGCCTGGAAGGCTGCTCAGAGGAAGTGGTGCTTGAATTGACTGTTAAAAGAAGTGTGAGTGTTGGAGGGGAGCACAGGCTCAGAATTGCGTGGTGGGTTGTAATTATGGGAGCCCGCAAGGAGCAGGAGCAGGTGGGGGAAGGCTAGGGGCTGGAAGGAAGGCTGGGAGATGAGTGGGCTCTTGTCCTGTGGGGTCTTGTCATCCCAAGGAGAAAAGGGAGCCACAGAAGGAGTGAGCGGGAACATGATCCAATCAGCTCCAAGATGTAGGAAGACAGCTGGAGGGGGACCCCCAAGTTCTCCAGGTGACGGGACATTCACGATGCCCTCTGCCCTTGGCTTGACCAGGCTCGCTTTGGTCCCATCTGGTTCCAGAAGCCAAGCCAACCACCAGCCCACAGCCCCAGTCTGCTGCCCGGAAGGCCGGCCGAGCTGGCTGGAGGAGAGGCGGCCTCCAGCCTGCAACAGGGAAGTAGAAATATTTGCTCAGCTGCAAAGAGGAGCTCAGGTCTCTCCTTCCACACGAGGGAGACAGACGCTGACCTCGAGGTGGAGTGCTCCCCAGAGTGCCCCCCCCCCACCTTGGAGCTGTCCTGAAGAGTCCCTTTCCCTCCCTACGACAGCACCGAGCACTGAAGTCAGCGACCGTGACCTCCATTTTTTCCCTCTAATCAAACACACCCGCTTCTTTCATCCTCTCCTCATGTGACAGGCATTGGCCTTTAGTTTTATTTTTAGAGAAACATCCAAATCCAGCGGCCGTTGATTTCAACCTTGCTTCCACCGGCTGACACCATCGGACTACGGCGCCAGGCCTTTGATGTGAGGCGTCCTGGGCGGGCCACTGCTCTGCTGTGTGACCTTGGGCAGCCCCATCAGTCTCTCTGAATCCCGCTGGGCCTCTTCTCCAAGAAGACATCTGGAGCCCCTCTCTCCAAGTGTCACTGTGGAGACAGTGTCTGGCACACAGTGGATGCTCAACACCCAGTCACCCCTCACTGTCACTTCCCTTAAGGCTCTGGCACCAGGCAGCTGTGTGTTCGCCAACAGCCATGGCTTGATCGTGCTCCTGGGGTGAGTGGACCCCAGCCTGGGCTTTGTGACCTTGGCCTCCTGCCATCACACCGGGATCCTCCCCCGCTTTGAATGAGGAATGGTGACAGTGTCTGGGATAGGTGGCATTCTGCGGTGCCCACAGGACATGAGACTACAGCTATCTTCTTGGGAAGCTTCTCCCCATGCCAACTTTGCAAAGTCAGATACCCCATGTGGGTTGGATCGCAGATGGCAGGGGACTGTAGATGGTGGTCTCTAACTCACCATGGGGGTAGGAACCCCAGTGTGACATTAGGATGCAATAAAAATATGTGGGGCTGTCATTGTGGCACAGTGGATTCAGTAGCTGCTTGCATGCCTGCATCTTTTATGGGGATGCTTGATTCAAGGCCACCTACTCCACCTCCAGTCCAGCTCCATGCTAACACACCTGGGAAAACAGGAGAAGATGGTCCAAGGGCTTGGGTCCTTGCACTTGGTGGGAGGTCCCATTAGAGTCACAAACTCCTGGCTTCCGGCCCGGTCCTAGCAGGTACAATCAGCTGGGGAATGAACCAGCAGATGAGCCATTTCTCTTTGTTTCTGTCTCTCCTTCTCTATCACTCTACCTTTCAAAAAACAAAATAAATTCATTAAAATGTGCGCTTGGCCTCCATCCTTGACACCCTGTCCAGAGCTCCACAAACCCTTATAATTTCCTAAGTGACCTAAGCGGGAAGGGACGCAATCTTTGGTACAAAATCTGGCCTTCATCCTCAGTTCCTGAGCCCAGAGTCCCAGGTAAGCTCCAGGTCATGTCCCGGCTGCTCCACTTCTGATCCAGCTGCCTGCCAATGCACCTGGAAAAGCAGCAGAGGATGGCCCAAGTGCTTCAGCCCCTGCACCCATGTGGAAGACCCAGAAGGGGCTCCTGGCTTCAGCCTGGTCCAGCCTTGGCAGTTGTGGCTACTCAGAGGAAGTGGTGCTTGAATTGACTGTTACAGGAAGTGTGAGAGTTGGAGGGCAGCACAGGCTCAGAATTGCGTGGTGGGTTGTAATTATGGGAGCCCGCAAGGAGCAGGAGCAGGTGGGGGAAGGCTAGGGGCTGGAAGGAAGGCTGGGAGATGAGTGGGCTCTTGTCCTGTGGGGTCTTGTCATCCCAAGGAGAAAAGGGAGCCACAGAAGGAGTGAGCGGGAACATGATCCAATCAGCTCCAAGATGTAGGAAGACAGCTGGAGGGGGACCCCCGAGTTCTCCAGGTGACGGGACATTCACAATGCCCTCTCTCTTCCTCTCCTCTGTAATTCTGACTTTTAAATATGTAAGTAAATAGATCTTTATTTTTAAAAAGAAAAAGAAATAAAGAAATATGTCTCAGGAATTCTGCACTGGAGGTGATGTCACACAGCAACAGTTACCGACACAGGGTTGGAGGAGCAGCCGGAACTGTGAACTGCCCCAGCTGAGATTGCATTGTCTGGTGGCAGCAAGTGGCTTTCCCGCCAAAGCTGAGGGATGGGAAAGGCAGCAAGCTCTCTCCCGCTCACCAGTGGGGTCTTGGCTAGCTCCCCTTCAACTTAAGATGGATTAGCAAGAGAGAAGTATGCACATTGACCAGATTGTAGCTTTACTGGCACAGCAAGTCACAGAGGCCCCAGGTGAAGCGTGTGTGTGGGCATCTCGGGTTGCAGGGAGCAGGGACAGTTGCGTGGGCCCCACTGGGGCAGTGAGCTGGACGTTAGTCTTAGATTCCAGAGGGAGGCCCACAAGGCTATGAGCCCGGCTGCTGCTTGGCCCCTCCGTGTGGCACTCCTCTCTCCTCCCTTCTGGAGATGGGCAGGGCCTGGTCTGTTCCAAGCACCTGGGTACCATGGCTGAGTGGGGGGTGGGAAGCTTGAAGAGGAGTGGGGAGCATCCCTTACACAGAATGACTGGGACATTAGAGTGGGAATTTAGGGTTTGTAGTTGGCCTCAGGGACAGGGTTTTGGTTTCCATGCCCTAGAATTCTTGGGGGAAGAGACAGAAGGGGAGGACGAGATCAGAAGGAGACTGCTTCCCAGGCGTTCCTCCTGGGATGCCGTGTTCTGAGCCCTGGCAGTGACACCTCCACACTCCTGAACCCCAGATTGAAGGACTCCATGCTCCCTGCTTTTGTCTGCTCTGGGTGGCTCCAGGGCTTGGTGCCCTGAGCTCCAGCTGCTTTTGCCTGCAAGTGGGCTCCCCTCGCTTGGAGAGGGGCTGGGTGTGCAGAGCTTGCTGAGCGCTCCTATAGGCTTGGCAGCTCTCTCCATCCCATTGGGCAGAGAAGAAGAAGAGAAGGAATGCTCCCTCCCTCTGTTTATATTTTGGGCTATTTTGGAAACCCGCTGGAGGCGCTTGCACACAGGGGCGCATTTACATGCATGAGGAAGTGCTCCCAGAAAGGAAACTGGAGTCCCAGGAATGGGTGGGGATGCCACATTGCCTCTCTGTGCTTTGTTTCACCAGCCCCTCTCAATCACCAGCTCAGTCCCTTCAATGCCCAAGTCAAGCCTCTCCCACAGGAAGGGGCCCTGAAGGTCACCCACCTCTACCCTCTTCCCCCGCCCACTGAGCATCCCAAAGCCCTTTAGCACAGGCTGTAGAAAGATCGCCCAGGGGGATCTGGAGGAGACACACAGCAGATGTGATGGCACAGTTTGCTTTACGCAGGGCTGGATACAGCATTTGCAACCTCATCCTCACAGCCGAGTCACTGACCACCCTTCAGTCCTGCTCCTTCCATGGTGACTTCATGACCACTGCTACGAAGCAGCTGCTTGCAGATCCAGAACTTCAGCAGGTTTCTTAGAAGGGAGCTGGCATTGGGCAGCACCCAGTTTCGTCACTGCCTGCAACTCTATGTTAAGCCACTGCTTGATGCATCCCATTGGTACAATAGTTAGTCCTGGCTGTCTCACTTCTGATCCAGCTCCCTGCTAATGCACCTGGAAAAGCAGCAGAGGATGGCCCAAGTGCTTCAGCCCCTGCACCCACATGGGAGACGCAAATGAAACTCTTAGCTTCCTTCTAGCCCAGCCTTGCCCATTGTGGCCATTTGGAGGAAGAATCAGCTGGTAAAAGATCTTTCTCTCCCTCCATCTTTTTAAACTTTGAAATCATTTTCAAATAACTAAGTAAAGGGTTTTTTTTTTTTAATCTCTCCAAAGATCTTGGGATGTGATATTCCTTTCAGCCAAGCTTAGTCACAAGCCCTGCAGCTTCTTTATCATGCAGGATTGGAGTCAACTCTGCCTAGAGCTCAACAGTTCCATGCCACCCAAACCTCATGCCCAGAAAACACACATATGTACTCTTACCCCATGTGCTTTATGTATGTTCCCCACAATGGAGAACTCACCTTGTGGGGCAGCCCCGTCCTCTCATATGGTGTTTCTTATAATTCCATGTAATTGCGTATGTCATTTGTTCAACTCATTGTCTCGTGTCTCCAACACCTAGCACAAGGCATGCACAGAGCACAAACTCAGTAAATGTCATGAAATTTAGGAGTCAATTCCTGCACCACTCAGCATGTTCCCACCTTATGACTAGGTAAACAGCATCCTTCTTTCTTCTTTTGACTTTAAAAATATTTAAATGTGTTATTCTCATTTTGTTTAAGAGTGTGTGTGTGTGTGTGTGTGTTAGGGAAATCCCTTGCTGCTGGTTCACTCCCTAAACACCAGCAACAGCCAGGGCTAGACCAGGCAAAGGCAGGAGCCAGGTCTCCCACCTGGGTGACAGGGATCCAAGTCCTTGAACTCTCACTGCTGCCTCCCAGGGTCTGCATTAGCAGGAAACTGGAGTCAGGAGTCAGAAGCCAGGGCTGGGAATCAAACTCAGGCCCTCTGACGTAAGATGCAGGGACTTGAACTGCAAGGCTAAAAGCTTGGTCTGGCTACTAATTTTTTAAACTTTTTTTTTAAAAAAAGATACTATTTACATGTTGAGAGGGATGCTTGCCCATGTGGGTCTCCAGTTAAGGGGAGGTGGGTTGAGGTATGGAGGAAGGTGAGTGAGACAAATATTTGTTCTTTTTTGGGGTTTTGTTCTCTCCTATGTCCATTGGGGAGGAAAGGATGAGGGCAGCACTTTGTTGTCAAACTACATCAGCATCAGGGGCTAGGGGATGGTTGGTCCTTTGGTGATGCTTTAGGGACCCAATGTGGGGAACAATGTTTCTAGGGTGTTGTTCTGGTGATTTTGATAGTCCTGAGACACTGTCGGCTTTGTGATACCAGTGTTGAGAAAAATCTTTCCAAGGTCTGTTGGCTGACCATAGAAACAGACACTTGCTACAAAATTTGTCCAGGAAAGTGGTCCAACCTGTTCTGCTGTCCATCTTCTGGAAGGTACTCAGTGTCAGCTGGCCTAGATGAGCTAGCTGCATGTGCATCTGGGCGTACTATCCACTGCATGAGCATTAGCAGCTGAGGAGACCCAATCCCGCCACATGTGCTCCCAGGTCAGACCACACATCTTGTGATTTTCACTGTGGCCAAGGTTTCAGTCCAGGGGTCTTGTTGGAGAGTATGTCAACAAACTGTGTCTGGGGTGATTTCAAACTTGACTTTCATGTGCACTGGCCAGTGCAGGATCAGTTTCAGTTTGTCACTTGCACCACTCAATGCATATCCCAATGCACCTGGGTACAGTTGTCTGATCAGTTCCTCCCTCAACCTCATCTCCCTTGCTAACCAACAGGTGGTGTGGCCTAGTCTAACCCAGCCCATCACAGGCTCAACCCTCATACATACCAGTGGGTGCTGTATCTAGTTTGGGCAACCTCCAGTATACCCCACCAGGCCCAACCCCAGCTCTGGTTTTCGCATATGCCTAAGTGTGCTGTATCCTAGCCCAGCCCATCCCACATCCCATCCAGCTCTTGTGCATGCTATGGATATTCAGCTTAGCTCAGCTTGACTTGCTCCCAGATCTGGATCACACATATGTTGACAGATGCTGCTGCCTGAATTAGCTTGGCCTGCCCCCAGCCTAATTTTTGTGCTCACCAGTGGGAAAGACAGTCTAGCAGGGGAGTGTCCTCAGTTTCCCTAACAGGCCTGCTCACAGTCCCGGATCATGAACTTGCCAAAGGGTACTGCAGTCCAGGCTGACATGACATACCCAGTGCTGGCACTTGCCAGTGGGTGATACAGCTTTTCCCTGCCTGGTCCAACCCCATTTCTAATGCTCACCAGTGGAAGCAATGGCCTAACAGAGGAGTTCCTGACATTCCACTACAAGGCCCACTCTCAGCTGTGGGTCTTGTGAGTGACAGCAGATGCTGCAGCCCAGTTTGACATGGTCCGCCCCTGGTCTTTGCATTTGCTAGCAGGTGCTGCAGCCTGACTCAGCCTGGCCTACCTCCAGTCCCAGTTCTCACCAGCAGGTGCAGCAGCCTAGCCCAGTCTGGCTGCCCTCCAGCTCCAGCCCCAGCCCTCATGTGAATCATTGGATGTTACAGCCCAACCTAGCCTGGCCTGCACCTCATCCTAGCTCTCACTTGTACCAGCATGCACTGTGGATTAGCCCAGCCCAATCTGCACCCAAGATCTGGTCCACATGCCAGCCAGTGGGTGCTGTAGCCCACTGTGTCTCGCCTGGTCTGCCCCCAGCCCCAGCTCTCATACTCACCAGTGGGAGCTACAGCCCAGCAAGGGAGTTTCCAAAATTCTCCCATCAGGCCTACTCCCAGACCCAGATCTTATATGTGCCAGTGGGTGCTGTGGCTCAGCCTGAAATGGCCCACTCAGAGTCCTAGCACTCACTGACAAGTACTGTGAGCTCGCTGAACTATCCCACACCCATTCCAGCCCTCACTGGTGGGTGCCACCTAGCCCAGCCTGGGTCATTCCCCAGACCTGGCTTTCATATGAACCAGTAGCTGCTATGGCCTGGCCAAACCAATCCTACTTGCATTCTTGCTCTTGCATGTGTCAACAGAAGACCCAGCTTACATGCATGTTGGCTGATGCTGCAGTCTTGCCCAGCCCAGTCTATTCCCATTCTTGACTCACCAGTGGAAGCTGTAGCCTAACAGTGGAATTGTTAAAGTTCCCCTACCAGGTCCATTCCTGGCCCCAGATCTTACACTTTGGTGGTTGCTTCTACCCAGCTTGGAATGGCCCACCCTTAGTCACAGCTCTCATTGACATGTGCTGCAGTTTAGCTCAGCCCTGTGCAGCTCACACCCATTCCTGACTCCCATGCATGCCAGCAGGTGCTGTGGGCTGGCCTGGCGCAGCCTGCCCCCAAACCTAGCCCACACACACCTTGATGAGTACTGCAGCCTTGCCTGGCTTAGCTGCCCCCAGCCTGGCTCTCATGCTCTCCAGGAGAAACTACAGCCTAGCAGGGGAGGTCTCCAAGTTTCTTTACCATATCTACTCCCTCACACATGCCAGTGGCTGCCATAGCCCTGTTTGGCATGGTCTGCCCTCAATCCTGGCCTTTGCATGTGCTGGTGGATGCTGCAACCTGGCCCAGCTCAACCTCCTCCCAGCCCCAGCTCCTACAAGTGTCAATGAGTTCTGCAATCTAGCCTAACTCAACCTGTCACCACCCCCCAGCTCTCATAAAAACCTGCAGGTACTGTAGCTCTACAGAGGCAAGCCCAAAAATCCCTTACAAAATCTGCCACTTTCTGCTCTGACCAGCAGAGCCAGTAACATGGACATGGAGAGGGTCTAGGGATGAAGCAACGACAGGAGACCAGTGATGGTGGAAGTCTCTGCGGAGTCTCACTTTATTGCTCCTTCAACTCTCCTTATATACTCTTCCCCCCACATCCTCATATATTGGATACAGATAGTCCAACTAGTCTAGGTGTTTTTAGCCACAAGCCCAGTTTCTGTTCCTATCCATGCTAATGAGCACTAATCAACTCCTTATCCCACAACAGGTCCCCCTTTTTTGTTTTAAAGCAGGCTTGAATGTGCCTGTCTTAGGTTGTGGACTCACAGGTCATCAGCCTTATCCGTCTTCAGGAATCTCCGTAGCATGACAGAGCCCCTGTCTTAGTTTGGTCAGTGCCTGGTCCATCTTACCTGTCACCAGCTGCCATTCATCACATTGCCTGCTGCAGCTACACAAACCATACTTGGGGAACCTGGTAATCCTGTTCCATGGCTAGCAATATCTTTAGCTTGGTAGCAATGAGGAGACAGCAGTTCCTGGGCTTGGGAAACAGTTTGCACTTGCACAGGTGTTACATACATAAAGACATGTGATGGGGGACAAGAGGCCCTGACCATATCTCACAGCATCTGCTGCTCCTCTGCCAACAAATCAACCTGCTGTTACAACATAAGCATGCCCACCCGCATGTGTTCATTAATAAAGTTCTGTTGTTCCATAGCTTAGGCAGCCAGTTCTGCAAGCTTATTCATGGGCTCAGCAGTAGCTGTAGGGTGTCCTAGGGTCACTGCTGCTGTGGTGGTGGCTGCCGATGTACTGGCTACAATGGTCACTGTTATGCCAAAGTCTCTTTTGCGCTTTATCATGCCAACAGAGGCCTCTGCGTTAGCCCCAACAGGCACAGGTAGGATTCCGGGCCAGCTGCATGACAACAGCAGTATCACCATTGCCATTACAACATGCTGTTAGGGTGCAGCTGACCTCGGTGAAATTCACTTCAGAGACATTTTCTGTATATAAGAGAGAAAAACAGGGGGATAACTCAGGCAGATATGGGCTTAAAATTCAAGGAGCTGAGGTTCACCCACGTGAGCAAGTCCTCAAGTCCAGAGGAGTGATAGAACTAATAAATTCCATAGGAATAACTGTATCCCTGAAGAATGGAAAAGGAGGGGGGCATGTCAGCGCATGTCCATACCCTACAAAGCTGTCACATAGAAAAGGTGGGTATTTTCCCCATGGTAATAATGGGAATGATAAGAAAACGTACGGGTAGAAATTGCGCTATACTTCAAGGGAGGGCCAGATCCCCAACAGCTGGGGTTGCACACTAGGCAGTCTGGTAGTCTGATTTAAGGAGAAACTGGCAGGAAATATCGGGACCTCGGTGCTCATAGGAAGCAGACAAAAATGAGAGGTGTTTAATAATGACCCAATATACTTGCTTGTCCCGTTGACCTTCCGACTCAAATGCCATCACCATGGCCAGTACCCGAGCTTTAACAAGACTCAGCAGCAGGAGCTTGCCAGACAAGCCTTTCAGGAATCCGCCATGGACCATTTTTGTTTTCTGGGAAAACGCAAACTGACCCTCGCCCCCATATGAGGACAGGATCTGGACCTTGCCACCAGTCAAGGGATCCTTCCACATCACGTAGCCCTTCTGCTTCTGAGACGGATTCCAATGACTATCTGCGGCAGACTGTACTGCAGCATCCAATGTTAGAAAATTTAAGATAAATAATACAAGGTTCAAATGATTCTTTGTTTTAATAAGGTATACCTTAATAGTACGGTTGGCACGTTCCACAATGCCTTGTCCTTGAGAATTATAAGGAATGCCTGAAATTAGTTGTATATGGTGGGAGGCAGCAAAATCACAAAACTCACTGCTGGTATAGCAAGGGCCATTATTAATTTTAATAACTTTGGGAGTTCCTAAGATGGAAAAACATGCATAGGAATGGGCTAGAGTGTGCCTGACTTGTTCTCCTGTCTGAGGAGTAGCTAGAATAAATCCAGAGCAAGTATCGACAATAACATGCACATACTTTCGTGTGCCAAACTCTGGGATGTGTGTCATGTCCATTTGCAAATAATCTTAGTATAATTCAGTCAACCTGATTAACTGTCTCCACAAAATGAAAGATACATCCGTTGGCATTCTTGAGGCCTCTTCAGAATACCAAGGGAAACCCTAGAATTTGAAACTTTTGAATTCTCGGATGTCTTTTTAAAGATGGTTAAAAACATCTGAAAAAGTTTTTGGTTGTTGAAGTTAGCATAACACATTATAGATTAGACTCAGTTACTGACATAAAATCACTCAAATACTTTTAAAACAAATACAAAACCTTTACCAATTTAAGGCAGTGAGATATTTGATAGCCCGCCAAAAAGACCAGAATCATGTTAACATACAAAAATGCTTTGTATACAGTGAATATCACATCAATTTAACTTATACATTGAAATAATTTAATAGTGTGTTAGAGTCTAATTCTATGCCAAATTATTTGTGATAAAATTTCATATTTTTGAAAATACCACAAATGAAACCTTAAGAGTTACAAGAGACAAAAATCTTTACAAAGTTTCTCCAGACTTAGTCTGGCCTGGGGGTCCTTCTCCTTTTTTACCCTGGTTTGGGGTCCTTGTGACTCCCTGCTCTTTCTTATGGATAATTTTTAAAGAAAGGGTTGTACTACCACTTGAGAGAATGGCAAAGTATTTTTTACCAAGCGCCAGAAGTAAAAGGTGGATACAAAGTGAGCAAACCATGGGGATATGTCACAGACAGTTTCAACAAACTTCTGCAAGGCCTTAAGCTTAGTGTCGGTGCTTTGTGACTGGAGCAGATCTCTGATTCCCTTAGTCATCTGCACTTTACCGAGTTCTTGCCCCATGATAAATTTTACTTATGCCCCTGCAAAATTTTTAAACTTGTCTCCAAATTTCCGGAGTCCCTCAGATCGTGCCTCGTGCCCTAGGACTGGGAGAGGGTCTGGGGATGAAATCCCTTATGCCCCTGAAAAATTTTTTCAATTCCAAACTTACCTTCGTAGGTCCAGGGCTCCCTCAGATTGTCCCTTGTGCCATGCCCCACATTAGGCGCCATTTGCTCTGAGCAGCAGAGCCATTAATGCGGACACAGAGAGGGTCTGGGGATGAAGCACTGACAGGAGACCAGTGATGGTGGAAGTCTCTGCGAAGTCTCGCTTTATTGCTCCTTCAGCTCTCCTTATATACTCTTCCCTCCACATCCTCATTTAGCAGGATATTGGATACAGATAAGTCCAATTTGTCTAGGTGTTTTTAGCCACAAGCCCAGTTTCTGTTTCTGCCTAGGCTAACGAGCACTAATCAACTCCTTAGCACACAACAACTTTCCAATTCTATCTTCTTCCAGTGGGTGGTGTGGCCCAGACTGATGTGGCCCACCCCCTACCCCAATACTCATGGGCAAGCACTGTGGCTTAGCCCATCCAGGCATGCCCCCAAGCCCCAGATTTTGTGTGTGCCAGTGGTCAGTCGCCAATGCTACTTAGCCAAGCCCAGCTCTTCCATGCGCCTTGGCCTGACCCAGACATGCCTTGTGGTATCTCCCCGTCCAAATCACTCTGCCTCAACTCCCTCACTTACCTGTGAATGTAGTGATCCAGTCCATGGAAGTCCCCAGAAGGCACTCCAACACATCCCCAGTCCCCTTTCCCCAGACAACCTGCAGCACACTCTCCCCAACTGGACGGAGTTGCATGCTGACAGTGATGTGTCTGGGTTCTGGGGCGTTGTGTCCCAGCCTGACATCTCCCACCTTCCACTACATGGTGGGGAACAGAGTTCCGTGTATAAATATACTTTTAAAATAGAATAAGCGGGGCCCAGCGGCATGGCCTAGTGGCTAAAGTCCTCTCCTTGAAAGCCCCGGGATCCCATATGGGCGCCGGTTCTTATCCCGGCAGCTCCACTTCCCATCCAGCTCCCTGCTTGTGGCCTGGGAAAGCAGTCGAGGATGGCCCAAAGCTTTGGGACCCTGCACCCACGTGGGAGACCCGGAAGAGGTTCCTGGTCTCGGCATCAGATCGGCGCAGTACTGGCCCGTTGTGGCTCACTTGGGGAGTGAAACATCGGATGGAAGATCTTCCTCTCTGTCTCTCCTCCTCTCTGTATATCCAGCTTTCCAATGATAATAATAAAATCTTTTTAAAAAAATTGAATAGGCAAATTTTGCTGGGTGTAATGTCCCCTGGTTTCATCCATGTTGTTGTAAATAAAAGAATTCCTTCTTTTTTAAAGATTAAAAAAAATAGAATAGGCAACTACTAGTCTAGTTAACACAGATTTGGTATTAACCAGGCCCAGAATGCCTGCCAGATATTGGCTGCTTTTCTCCCAGGAGTGTAACACTTGTCTAGGTACAATGCAACTCAGACAACTTTTTTTAAAAGCCCATGGCTTGGAGTTTGGCTACTAATCTTAATAAGTAATTTTCTGTTTCACTTGATGATGCTGTTAGTATTATAAGGAAGAAATATAAGACAGAAATTTATAACTAGGAATGATGCCTGGTGAATCTTCAGTGACCCACTCATGTCATTGGAATTGCAGTTACTTTCCAAGTACAAAGCAGGTATTAGATTGGAGGGTGGGTGCTTGGTCTTCAGAGCTGAGATATGGAGCAGCCATGGGAAATCAGGTAGATATCTCATATGGCAAGAATACACAAACATACACACAAGTGTGCACACACAGAGGTGTTCCTCTATGTGCAATTTCAGGGCATCGAAAGAACTCCCAAGTTCTGTGAGCATATATGCATGTGAAGAAATTACAAAGTGTCCAAGGAAATGATACCCAGTGTTCACTCAGGTTGTGGAACAGATGGTGCCTATTCCTACCAGCCAGATAAATCCACGGGGCACTAGAAGGAATACTCACAGGGATCATGCGTCAGTGGTGGAAATAATTATTCCAATATTAATGCTGCCCTGATCCCACTTAACAAATCTCCAAAACAAGACTTGAAAACATCAAATGCTTTCCAAGCCATGTAATTGTATCCCAGAATAAAGATCAAATTTTTATAGAAATTCAAAAAGTACGCAATACCCAGTAAGGAAAAATCATGATGTCTGGCATATGAGGGAGAGAGAGAGAGACGCAGGAAAATATGACCCACAACAAGGAAAAAACAGATCAGAAATAACTGACACAGACACTAAGATTTGCAGACAAGAACATTAAGGCAGTTATCGTAATTGTGTTCATATGTTAAAAACAGGATAATTAAAGGAAAGTCTACATGTTATGTAGACTGATGGAAGATATAACAAACGCAAATCAAGCCTGTAGATATTAAACTTAGAACGTCTGAGATGAAAAAAAAATCTGATTAACAGCTGATTCAACATTGCTGAGATTAGTGAGCTTGAAGACCTGTTAATACAAATTGTCTACAGCGGTGGAAGAAAAGACTCAAAATAAAAATGAGCAGGGTACCAGTGAGCTTCCAAGCAACTTCAAGCAGCCTAGTAGCCCCAAAGGAAACATGAGAAAGGAGGGGAAAGAAATTAAAAGAATTTTTTTATTGAAAATGAGGAAATAATGCTTGAAATTTTGCCCAAAACACATGGATATACCAAGTTACACCATCACCAAATTGCTCAAACAAGTGCTTGGCACTAGGGCTCCCACATCGCCACTGGATTACCTGGTTTGAATGTTGACTCTGCACCCAAGTCCAACTTCCAACTATGCACACTCTGCAAGCAAGTACATAATTAGACATCCACATAGGAAACCCAGATTGAGTACTTCAACCTTGGGTGATGGCCTGGTCTGACCTTGGCTTGTTCCGGGTAAAAAAACAGCAGATAGGAGTCTCTTTCTCTCTCTCTCTCTCTCTCTCTCTCTCTCTCTCTCTCTTTCTCTCTCTCTCTCTCTCTCTCTTCCAGATAAAGAAAATAAACAAAATTTTCTGTGAAAATTAAATGCAATAGGAAAGAGGCAATCCTAAAAACAACCAGAGAGAAGAATCAACATGGCAGAATAGGGTAAAGGCACATTTAAACAGATGGAGAAATATTAGCCAGTGTGAAGCAGAGAGAGCATATTCCAGGAATTAGAAGAGGACAGAACAACTGCAGAGGGGTACTTGCAGACTGACAGACACAGGAAAGCAGTGAAATACTGTGGTAATGCAGTGACTGATATCCCAGCAGCATTCAGTGAGTGGCGATATGAATTGCATTGGCAGACAGAACTTTGTCAGCAACCAGGTATGAACGGATTTTCACCAGGAGCTCAGGAGATGAACCCAAAGAACTGCCCATCCTGCTGGTCTGTTTGATTTGACCATGAGCAGAGACAGAGCAACAGATCCCAGAAGGGTAGTGTGGGAACAGGGTGGATTTCACAACCCAGTCTGCCCCCTAGAGCCGTATTGGGCACCATTTTGTTTAAGGAGGCAAAGGCTACAGGACAGTACTTAGCATGTACTGAGCTGGGAGTAATCTCATTTCTGACTCAATAATGTCACATCCTACAGGTTCTATCCAAGATAGGTCTGGGTAGCCCTCAGACCTGATGGCCAGCAAATCAAGAACTGTAGTAGTGGCAAATCAGGTGCCATTTCATACAGTGTGGTAAAGAATTTAAGACTGCAGGGACAACATTGAGCTGTGCATGCACTGAGGACAGTATGCACTCACTAAGCTCAGTGCTTTGTACTGGTCCCACAGGAAAATAATACCGACTGTGGCATCGTACCAGTCAAAATAGGTCCATGTATTCCTCAGACCTAACGGCCAACAGGTTTTGGCAAGATCAGCACCACCAACAACATAGCTATGTAGAACACCTGGTGTCTCCCTAATCCTGGGACCTGCTCCAGCCGGAAGTGGGAGGAAGGTTGTACAGACAACAGTGCAGCCTCAGAACAGTATCATAGGAGGTGGAGACTGGTAAGCCAGGAGCTGGGGCTACAGAGACCATGCTGGAAAGCTAACATAAGAACCCAAACCTGGAACTTGCTGGAGGGAATGGCACAGTGACTGCAAACAAGAAGTTGTGTACCAACTGCAATAAGTAAAATTGCACTGCAGACCTGTGGGTGACAGAGCTTAGAAATCTGCCCCAAGGAGGGAGTCTGATAACCAGAGGTACAATGACCAAGAGCAAAAGAGACAAGGACACAATGAACATTACTGAAGGCTCTCCTGCAAAGGAGCAAAAGCCTTTGCCAACCTCAGAGTTACCTGAGGAAGACATCAAGAAAATGTGGGATACAGAATTCAAAACACTTGTTATAAAACTTGTTAACAACGAGAAGCACGTAAAGCAGGTATTCAAGGAATTTAAGGAATATGTCACAATGGAAATGAATCAAATGAAAGCTAATCTACCAGAAATGAAGTATACAGTGGAGCAAATTAAAAGTACAGTGAAGAGTCTCCAAGGTAGAATGAAGGAGGCAGAAGAGGGAATTTCAAAATTAGAAGATACTTCCTGTCACCGGTAGGAAACAAACAAAAAGCTGGAAGCAGAGCTGCATCAGGCTAAAAAAACTATTCAAGAATTGAAAGACACTATTAAAAGGCCAAATACAAGAGTTATGGGACTCCCAGAAGGTACAGAAAGAGAGGGTGGGTTTGCAGATGTATTTAATGAAATAATAAGGGGACATTTCCCTAATCTAGAGAAAGAATTGGGAAACAACATTCAGGAGAAGCACAGAACTCCCAACAGGTTTGAAGAAAGTCATCTTCTCCAAGACACATGATCATGAAGCTCTCTTCAATCGAACATAAGGAAAGATCCTTAAATGTGCACGTGAAAAAAAATCAACTGACATATAAAGAAATGTCAATGAAACTCACAGGAGACCTCTCACAGGAAACTCTACAGGCAAGAAGAGAATGGAGCGACCTATTCCAGATTCTAAAAGTAAACAATTGTCAGCCCAGGATAACGTACCCAGCAAAGCTTTCTTTTGTCTTTGAAAATGAAATAAAATCCTTCCACAGTAAAGAAAAGCTGAAAGAATGTGTCTCTTTCGGGTTCTGGGGCGTGGCCTAGCAACTTAAGTCCTCGCCTTGAACGCCCCGGGATCCCATATGGCCGCCGGTTCTAATCCCGGCAGCTCCACTTCCCATCCAGCTCCCTGCTTGTGGCCTGGGAAAGCAGTCTAGGAGGACCCAATGTATTGGGACCCTGCACCCGTGTGGGAGACCCGGAGGAAGTTCCTGGTTCCCGGCTTCAGATTGGCGCGCACCGAGCATTGCGGCTCACTTGGGGAGTGAATCATCGGATGGAAGATCTTCCTCTCTGTCTCTCTTCCTCTCTGTATATCTGACTTTGTAATAAAATAAATAAATCTTAAAAAAAAAAAGAATATGTCTCTTTCAAACCTACCCTACAAATAATACTTAAAGATGGTCTCTTGGCAGAGAAAAAGAATAATGCCTACCAAAACCAAAGGCAAATGTGAGGAACATTCCAGTAAAATAACTACAGAAGGCTAAATCAATGAACAACCCATTGCTAAAATGACAGGACCAAATTACCATTCACTCATATTAACCCTGAATGGCATAAACTCATCAGTCAAACATCATAGATTAGTAGATTGGATTTAAAAAACAAAGCCATCTTTGTTGCCTACATGAGACTCATTTAACCAACAAATATCAGCAGAAAATATATCTCATGGATTTTGACTTTTTTTATCAGTTTCATCTCTTCAAAAACATTCCTGATGAAATTCTGCAATGACTAATAGATCATACAGTAGTATCAGGTTCTTGGTTTTCTTTTTTGTTTCTTCAGTGATACATTAGTCATTCAGTAGCATTTTTTTAAAGATTTTATTATTTTTATTGAAAAGGCAGATATATAGAGAGGAGGAGAGACAGAGAGGAAGATCTTTCATCTGATGATTCATTCCCCAAGTGGCCACAATGCCCAGAGCTGAGTCAATCTGAAGTCAGGAACCTGGAGCCTCCTCCGGGTCTCCCACAAAGATGCAGGAACCCAAGACTTTGGGCCATCCTCAACTGCTCTCCCAGGCCACAAGCAGGGAGCTGGATGGGAAGCGGAGCTGCTGTGATTAGAACCGGTGCCCATATGGGATCCCGGGGCGCGTTCAGGGCAAGGACTTTAGCCGCTAGGCCACGCCGCTGGCGCCAGTAGCATGTTTTTTACCTTCATGGTGTTGCTAATTTCTTTATTTCCTCCTGTTGTTGATTTTGTTTTGTGGCTTTTTGTTTAAGGGGATGTATGGTAACTATGTAATGGAGACTATCATATCTAGTAGCATGTGATTTAACTTCATGGTGTTGCGAATTTCTATTTTTCCTCTTGTTGATTTTGTACTGTGGCTTCTCATTTAAGGGAATGTATAGTAACTGCGTAATGCAGACTATCATATCCAGATGTGAAGATACAATGCAATATGCATCTCTACTTCCATACAAACATTAACTCCCAATGAAACTTTTTACTATGTCTTGACAATAGGATGCTGGACTCTCTACCATTGTCCATGACAGCAATGATGAACATATGACTGTGTATGAAGAATTATAGTATAGTAACAATATAGGGGAATTCAGTGAGGGAGGAGGGAATTGGGGAGGGGATAAGAGAAATCCCAAGGCTTATGAAACTGTATCATAAAATGACAATAATAAAAAGAAGTAAAAAAAAAAAAAAAAAAAAAAAAAAAAAGCAGAAAGGGGCCCAGTCCATAGCCTAGTGGCTAAAGTCTTCGCCTTGCAAGCACCGGGACCCATATTGGCACCAGTCCGTGTCCCGGCTGCTCCGCTTCCCATCCAGCTCCCTGCTTGTGGCCTAGGAGGGCAGTATAGAGTGGCCCAAAGCCTTGAGCTCCTGCACCTGCATGGGAGACCTGAAAGAAGTTCTTGGCTCATGGCTTCACATCAGCTCAGCTCCGGCTGTTGAGAACACTTGTGAGTGAATCAATAGATGGAAGACGTTTCTGGCTATCTCCTTCTCTCTCTAAATCTGACTTTCCAATAAAAATAATAAATAAATCTTTAATAATTTTTTAAAAGCCAGAGAAAAGAGATAACTTACAAAGGCAAAAGTTGACAGCAGACTTTTCATTGGAGACAATGCAAACTACAAGACAGTGGAGCAACATCTTCATAGAATTGGAAAAATGGAACTATGGTTGTAGAATTCTAGGCTTAGAAAACAAAAACCTTAAAAATGGAACCAAATGGGTTGGGACTGTCATGTAGCTGATGGGACTGCTGCCTGCTGCATTGACATTGCATATCAGCACTAGTTTGACTTTTGACTGCTCCACTTTCAATCCAGGTTCCTGCTAGTGATCAGGGAAGGCAGCCATACCCATAGGGAACACCAGAACTTACAAAGTGAAGATGTAGCCACTGAGCCATTGCACCAGACCCAAAATCAATCTCTTAAAAAGAAAGTGAAATAAAGACATTTTCAGACATACAAAAGCTAAAGAGTTAGTACCAGCAGACTTGCCCAAGAAGAAGTATTTTTTTTCCAAGAAGAAGTATTAAAGGAAATCCTACCATCAGAAAAAAAAAAACATGAAAGTAGGTGGAATACAAAATTATAAAGAAATTAAGAACACTGAAAAGAACAGCTATAATATTTCTCCTTATTGTTTAGGTATTTTTAAAAGATAGCTGGCTGTTCACACTTACGATGACTACCATCAAAAAGATGAAGGTCACAAGTGCTGGTTTGTGGGGATGTGGAGGAAAAAATCTGCAGACATTGTTGGTGGGAATATAAATTAGCATGACCACTGTGGAGATTCCTCAAAAGCCCAACTACAATATCACCATATCATCTAGTAAACATGCTTCTGGGAATGTATCCAATGGAGTTGAAATTGTCCAAGAGATACCTACGCCCATGTTTACTGAAGTATTATTCACAATTCATGGTTATAGCCAAGCGTGGACACAGACTAAGTATCCACCAGTGAAGGATGCATAAAGATGAGTATTGAATAAACACTGAGAAGCAGGAGGTCCTGTCATTGGTGACAATGGACACTGGAACCAAGGACACTGCTCGGGGAAGCAAGCCAAGAAGACAAATTCTGCATGGGCTCACACACATGTGGAATCCAGAACAGCTTAACTCACCCAAGCAGGGAGTTGAGTGATGACTAGAGGTGGGCAGGGGGTGGGGTGATGCTGGTCAGGGTGCATCAAGCTTCGGTCAGACTAAGCATGAGTTTTAGAGAACTATCATTCTCATGGTAGCACAGTATTGCCTACTTAAAAATAGCTGACGGGGAAGACTGAATTTTCTTATGCACATATCAGATCTGGGCCTCCAAAGCTGCTGATGCCCATGCAGTGGAAAAGCACACAGAGACACACACAAAGGACATGGCAACCAGCTCATCTAGGCCAGCAGTGGATAAATGGCAAGTGTCTCGTAATGCACAGCTCTCCTGGCTAAGCTTTGCAGCATGTGCTTGGCTCTAAAGATGCACTAAAATGAACACTGTCAACCAACAGACCTGGAAAAGATTTTCTCAACCCGAGAGTAAGGAAGCCAACAACATCTCAGAACTATCAAATCTATTCCTCTAATACACTAGGAATATGCTTCTCCACATAGGAGTCTTAAAGGCTCCTTCAAAGGACCGTCCCCCATTCCCTCGTGCTGATGGAGTTTGACAGCAGGGAGCAATCTTCTCTTTTCCATCCCTAACCCACCCTCCTCCTCTCCCCTGCCCTGGATCCCAGAAACAGGAGAAAAAGAAAAAAGAATGAAATATTTATCTCATCCATCTTCCTCCACACCTTGACACTCCCCACCCTAATCTGAGCTCCTCATGGGAATGCAGCTGTCTGTCAACTATATAAACTATATTTTAAAGCTAAAAAAAAATTCTAAATAAAGGTGTGAGGTAACAGAATGCTCATTCATTTGCTTTAATCATTATACAATATATGCACAAATTGTGGGGAGCCATGCAGTTGGGCCAGATGGCATGGGTGTGTGATGAGCACCGCTCTTCGATTTGCAAGGCTACGAGGAGTTTCTGGCTGCGTGGCAAGGCCCAGCAGAATGTCTCTAATCATCTCATTGCTGCCTCAATCGCCTCTCTAATATTTGGACACTCAATCGCCTCTCTAATATTTCATAAAATTCTCCTGACGGTGTTGTTTTTCTGCAAATGTGAAATGATTCCTGTAACTGGTATAACACCTCAAACTGCTCAATCATGCTATGGTAAAAGCGTCTTTAGCAACTTAAGGCAATGACACACCACTAAAAGCATACAATAGTACAATTGAGCCCACATTGTTCCCAAACATCCTGTTTTATGCCCACCTTTGTCCTGGAGCTTGCCCTAATATATGTATGTCCTCCTTAAGAAACAGCTTGATAATATCTTAGAACAGATGGCAATCATGGAGGTACAAAGAGTTTGTTTACCATGCAGCCTCGAACTGTTACAACACACGAAATGACGCATTTTGATTTCTCACCACGGAAAACAGAAAGTACATGAGACATCTTCTAAAGGGAAACAAATGTGAACCCCCAAAGAAAAAATGGCTTAAAACTTCTACCTTATATTGGCACCTATATTTAGGGAAAGAAAACAGTTTATGAAGATAAAAATCAGTTTTTGTAAAGGCCCTCTGTTTGTAGAAAGGCTTAGTTGGCCTGATCCTTTTCACTGCCCTTTAACAAAAGAACAAAAAACAATTGAATCAGTACTAGGTGAAGGTGATGGTAATTAGTATATGACTGATTACAAGATTTAATAAAGAATCTATGATATATGCCTTTATAAATTCATTTCATTTATGAGCTTTCTTTTTAATTCTATATTTTTGATATCTTAAATAATATTAATTTAGGTTTAGTGAAAATTGATTTTGGATATAAGTAAACCACCTGTCATTATTCAACCACATGTGCTGCCAACCATGGAGTTCCTGGCTTTAGCAGGGTGACTGCAGGTTTGAATGAGTAATAGCTTACTGAAAATATTTTCTCTGAAGTAAAATAACAATAATGTTTTTTAGAATTGTTTTTGTAACCATTCTTTTATAATGAAGTGAAAATGAAACAATTGGATGTTGTGCAAAGCTTGTGATTATTTGTGTGTAAATAAGAAGGCAACTTTTCTGAGTTGTCCATTATGAGCATCGTGCCGTAATGGTCCACGTTGCCTCCTCCTCTTGTCTTCTCACCAATCCACACATTCTTTGCAAGCTCTCAAGTCAACTGAAGCTGGTCTCCAGCAACAAATTAAAATATCATAGTGTACCCTATAATGTACATAATTAGCATTTGTTAATTCTAAATGTTAAGAAGGGGCCCAGCATAGTAGCCTAGCAGTTAAAGTTCTCACCTTGAACGTACTGGGATCCCATATCGGTGCATGTTCTAATCCCAGCGGCCCTGCTTCCCATCCAGCTCCCTGCTTGTGGTCTGGGAAAGCAGCAGAGGATGACCCAAAGCCTTGGGGCCTGCACCCACGTGGGAGACCAGGAAGGGGCTCCTGGCTTTGGATTGGCTCAGCTCTGGCCACTGCAGCCATTTGAGGAGTGAATCAGTGGACAAGAGCTTCCTCTCTGTCTTTCCTCCTTTCTGTATATCTGACTTTCCAATAAAAATAATTATTTTAAAACTTTTTAAGAAGATAACTGACTTAAAAAACCAATAAAGTAATAGAAGTTTACAGATTATACAGAACTACAAAGGTATAAAAACAATTGCATGAAAGCAGAGAGGGAGAGAGAAAAATATACTATTTCAGAGTTGAGATGGTACAAAATTACTTGAATGTAGAATAATAAGCTAAATATGTATACTGTAGACCTTAAATCAGCCAATCAAATAACAAAGCAAAGATCATAGCTAAAAAAAAGACCCAGAAAACAACATGGGGAACCAACATTATAGGCATAGCAGGTGACGACACCACCTGTAACACTGGCCTCTCATATGGGTGCTGGTTTGAGTCCCCGCTGTTCCACATCTGATCCACCTCGCTGCTAATGCACCAGAGGATGTCCCAAGTGCTTGGGCTCCTGTGACCTATCTGGGAGACCTAGAGGGAACACCTGGCTCCTGGTTTCGGCCTGACCTAGTCCCAAGCATTGCGGTCATTTGGAAAAGTGAACCAGCAGATGAAAGACATCTCTCTCTGTCTCTCTGTCTCTCTGTCTCTCTCTCTGTAATTCTGTCTTTCAAATAAATACATAAATCTTTAGCGATAAAATACATGATAAAGTATACACTGTGTTGATACCAATCAGAAGAAACCTGGAGTGTTTATAGTCATATCTTTTAAAAAATAAAGAGCTTGGGGGCTGGTGACGCGACACAGCGGGTTAAGGTGCTGTTTGCCTTGCCACATCCCTCATCAGAGTGCTGGTTTAAGTCTTGGCTGCTCTACTTCCAAACCAGCTCCCTGCCAACATGCCTGGAAAGGCATGGGAAGATGTTTCAAGTGCCTGCAGCCCTTCCATCGTGTGGGAGACCAAGATAGAATTTCTGGCTCCTGCTTTAGCCTGGCCCAGCTCTGACTGTCACTGCCATTTGCAATGTGATCTGGCAGACAAAAGACTTCTCCTCAATCCAGCTCTCCACACTCTGCCTTTCAAAAAATAATAATAAATCATTTTTTTAGAAAACAAATAAATAAAAACAGACTTTAACTAGGGAGAAGCAAAGTCGTTTCCTAAGAAGAAGAGGTCAGTTCACCAAGAAGGCATCATCATGGGAAATATTTATGTCCCTCGTTTAAAAGATTCAAAATAAGAAAACTGTGGGGACGAATAGACATATCCACAGGTCTACTCGGAGACTTTAATAGCTGACAGAGCAAGTGAGAAGGAATTCAGTAGGGATGTGGAAGACCCCAGCAGCATCCCAGACTCCCCACCCAACTCCCACCCCAAGCAGCTGCATGCACATTGCTTCAAGCTTGCATGACAAGGTACAAGGTGGACTCTATTCTGGAGCATAAAGCAAGTCTCGATCAATATACAAGGATTCAAGTCACACAAAGCATGTTCACCTACTACTGTGGAATCAATATCAGAAACATCGAACCATTTAGAAATCAAATACTACACATCTCACTAGCCCAAGGAATAGCTGGAGAAAAATTACTAGGCAAATGATAAAACAGCTTACCTGGATGAACATGAAAGCACAGCTTACCAAAAGTTAGGGCATATTCACAAAGCAGAATCTAGGTGGAAATATGTAGTGTTGGAATCTGTATTAGAATCAGTGACCTTGAATTCTGTCTGAAGAAACTAGGGAAAAGTGGCAGGTGTTTAGTGCTTAAGTCATTGCTTGAATTGCCTGCACCCCAAGCTGCAGTTCTGATTGGAGTCCCAGCTCCTTCTCCTTGGATCCCACTGGCTGCTGGTGTACCCCAGGGGGTTGGAGTGGAGGCAGTAGATGATGGTTCAAGCACTTAGGACACTGCCGCCCTGTGTGTGAGAGAGATGAATTTTTTTAAAAAGATTTATTTATTTTTATTGCAAAGTCAGATATACAGAGAGGAGGAGAGACAGAGAGGAAGATCTTCGTCCGATGGTTCACTCCCCCAGTAACCGCAATGGCCAGTGCTGAGCCAATCCGAAGCCAGGAGCTAGGAGCCCATTCCAGGTCTCCCATGCGGGTGCAGGGTCCCAAGGCTTTGGACCGTCCTCGACTGCTTTCCCAGGCCACAAGCAGGGAGCTGGATGGGAAGCAGGGCTGCCGGGATTAGAACCAGCGACCATATAGGATCCTGGGGTGTTCAAGGCGAGGACTTTAGCCGCTAGGCCACTGCACCAGGCCCGAGAGATGGATTTCTGAGCTTGCATCAGCCTGGCAAAGCCCCGCCTGCTGCAGGCATTTGGGAAGTGAATCAGAAGATGAAAAATCTCTCTCTCTCTCTCTCTGTGTCTTTCAAATAAAGTGGAAAATGCATGATTTTTTAAAGTTGAAGGATAATAAGGGAATAACATGAATAACTTTGTGTCCAAAAATACACAAAATGGACAAATGCCTTGAAAGGCACAAGCAACCAAAGGCTTGTGAAGAAGAAATACCTATAATCTGTATTTGTGTGAGAGATGCTGAATTCTGACTAAAGACTTGCAATGAAAACCTCAGCTCTCAGGCATGGGGCAATAGCCTAGCAGCTAAAGTCCTTGCCTTGCATGTGCCAGGATCCCATATGGGCGCCGGTTCTAATCCTGGCGGCCCCACTTCCCATCCAGCTCCCTGCTTGTGGCCTGGGAATGCAGTCAAGGACGACCCAAAGCTTTGGAACTCTGCACCCATGTGGGAGACCTGGAAGAGGTACCTGGCTTCGGATTGGCTCAGCTCCAGCCATTGCGACCACTTGGGGAATGAATAATTGGACCAAAGATCTTCCTCTCTGTCTTTCCTCCTCTCTGTATATCCATCTTTCCAATAAAAATAAATAAATCTTTAAAAAAAGAGAGAGAGAGACCTCAGCTCTTAAAAGTGAACTCCGCCAAACATTCAAGGAAGAGTAACACCAGTTCTGCATAAACCCTTCTGGAATTTTGAAGGGAGGGAAATGCTCTCCTACTCTTGCTAGAAGACCATCACCACCCTGAAACCAAAACGAAATTGACATGGCACGAAAAGGAAGCTACAATGGGTATACTTCATGAACATAGAAAAATTCTCTTTAAAAACATAAATAGCTTTTATTTTTATTTTAAAGGCAAAGAGACAAATGTGCCTGTTGGTGGGGCTGGGGCAGGGTTGGGGCAATAGAGAAAGAAACAGCTCTCCCATCCACTGGTTGACTCTCCAGATGCCTGCAACAGCCAGAGCTTGGTCAAGCCAAAGCCAGGAGCCTGGAACTCCATCTGGGTCTCCCTAGTGGGTGGAGCAGTCCAAGCGCTTGAGTCATCTGCTGCCTCTCACGGTACGCATCAACAGGAAGATGGATCAGAAGTGGAGTAGCCAGGACTTAAACCAGACACCCAGCTAGAAGATGCAGGTTCCCAAGCAGAAACCTAACCCCTGAGCCAAATCCCACCTAAAAAAAAAAAGTTATCAGCAACCTATAAAAACCTAAGTCTTATACATACTAGACCAATTTATTTCTGAGTAAATCAAAGAAATTGAACATATTTTTTAAAATGTATGTATTTGAAAGAGTTAGAAAGAAGGAGACAGAGACACAGAAAGAGGTCTTCCTTGTTTACTCATCAAATGGCCACAATGGCCAGAGCTGGGCTGGTCTAAAGCCAGGAGCCACTAGATTCTGCCAGGTCTCCCTCATAGATCCAGGGACCCAGGGACTTGGGCACTCGGTAGAATCAACATCTGCTCCTTCTACAAACTCCCAGCCAACTGAAAATTGAAGGGAATTCCCTCAACCTGACACAGGACACCAACCAAAACAAAACAAAACAAAACAGTGCTTCGCTTTGTTGCTCCTGGTAAGGGATCCAACGCCTCCTCCCTGACGTCAGGGACAATACAAAGACGTCAGCCTCACCACTTCCACCCAGCACGACCTAGGAGTCCCAGCCAGAGCAGGAAGGGGAAACCAGAAAATTAAAGGTCTCCAAGTTGGGAGTGGGAGAAGTAAATCTATTGCAGAGGGCATGAGCTTGGCTGCAAAAAATCCTGTGAGCACTAGTCCAGGGAACATTAGTCTAGACAAATGCCAGGATGGGGCTGGCGTGGGAACACAGCAACTTAATCCACAGCTTGGGACCTCAGCATCCTCTAAGCTTCCTGCTTCCATCTCAGTTGCTCCACTTCCAATCCAGATGCATGCTGTTAGCCTGTTAATACAAGTGAGAAAACAGCAGAGATGGGCCAAGTGCTTGAACCCCTTCCAGGTTCCTGGTTTTAGCCCACCCCAATGCTATTGACACCGTTTGGGATGTCACCTAGTGGATGGAAGATTCTCTCTCTCGCTTGTCACTCTCTCTGTCTCTCCTCCATGTCACTGCCTTTCAAATAAATAAATATTCTTTAAAAAAAATGGGGGGGAAGAAATATGGAAGGGTATAAGATCATATAAAAATCAAGTGTATTTCTGCATTTTGGCATTAAACTACTTAAAATTGAAATTAAAAAAATCATTTATAGCAGCGTCAAAAAGCAAGGGACACTGAGAAATGATGTTCAAGATCTGTCTGCTGAAGACTGCAAAGCATGGCAGAAGACCTCCGTAAGGGACGAGTAAGGCTGCACCCATGATGACAGCGTTGACTGTGTTGTGTGCATCAGCGTGTTACATCAGCGTGTCCACCTCAGTGCTCCCTCAGAGTGTCTGCAGCTACAACCGACGCAGTCCCTCTGGAAACCAGGCAGGCTTTGGGGTAGACAGGCAAATGCAGAGGCGTCTGAAAAGCCAAGGTAACTCCGAACACGAAGTTACCCCTGGCCTGGACATACACAAGCCATGGCGATCAACACAGCATGGAAGGGTCTAGACCAGGGAATGGAAACAGCCCACGTATGGGTATGACTGTTGGCAAAGGTGCGAAGGCGATGCAGCACCAAAAGATAAAGCTTTATAAAATTTTTATTAATTTATCTGTATTTATTTGAAAGCCAGAGAGAGGGTGAGAGACTTCCCATTCACTTACTCACTTCAACAGCTGGGGTTCAGGCAGCTGGGAGCTAGGAATTCAGTTCAGGTCTCCCATGTGGGAGGTAGAGATCCTACTAGGTGAGCATTCAACTACAGCATCCCAGGGTGTGCCTTCGCAGACAGTGGAGTCAGGAGTGGATCTAGAGCACAAATTCAGACACTCTAACACTGGAACTTGGGTGTCCCAGGCAGGGTCTCAATGGCTGCTACCAACACCTGTCCCAGGTAGGTCCTTTTATCAGATGGTATTGGGACAAATGAATATCCCGTGGCAGAAACAAAACCAAACAAAAAAGAAAGAATTTCCATCTATACCTCATACCATATTTTAAAAATTAACTCAAAATGGATCACAGACCTAAAGATAAAATCTAAAGTTCTAGAGTTCCTAGGAGAAAAGGGGAAAATCTTTATGACCTTGGGTTAAACAAATGTTGCCCGTGTATGACACAAAAGCACAATCCTTAACAGGAAAAATGGACAAATTGAACTTGATTGAAGAACTTCTGAGGCAGGCCTTGCAGTACCATGTGCTAAGTCACCACTTGGGACTCTGCGTCCGACGTCAGAATGCCTGGGTTGGAGCCCCGCTCCACTTCCGACCCAGCTTCCTGCTAACATGCCTGGGTGGCAGCAGATGAGATCCCGGTACTTGGGTCTCTGCTACGTACATGGGAAACAAGGATGGAATTGCTGCCTTTGGCTCTGGTTTGGCCCAGCCCTGGCTGGTGTGGGCATAGAGGGTGGACAGTCTCTCTCTCTTTTCCTCTTTGTCTGTCACTCTGCCTTTCAAATGAAATGCATCTCAACAAAATTGAAAAAAGCCAACAGTACTCTATATGATTACATTACTACATTTATGTGAAATTCTGGAGATTCCCTATTTCTAGTTAATACGAAATGATGAGGGGGTCCTCTGGGGAGGAGGCTAGTGCTGACCTCAAAGACCCACACCGATGTCCAGTCCCATCAAGTGGTAAACTCAGTGCGGCTCCATAGAGCAATCTGTGAGAGTCACATCTGCTCAGTCCTACCTGTTATTTACAGATCACTCTCAGGACCCCAAAGACTCATTCATTCATTTAGTCAACAGGTGCTTTTTGAGCACCCTGTGGGGATCCTTTAGTCAGTAAGCAGATGGAGCTCTCGGTCCAGGCAGAGAGAAGCTGCAGAACTAAATGCCAACAAGCATTTAAATATTTGATGATGATGGTGCTCTGAAGGAAAACCAAGCTGGGTAGAGGGTGGTCTGGGTGGGATCACGTGCCATTTGAGCAGCATCCTGAGGAGGTACAGAGGGATCCAGAAGAACAGACAATGGTTTGTGAAAATGTGACTGGTGCATGTAGAAAGAGCGAGAAGCTTGGTGGAGCTGGAATAGAGTGAGGAACTGAAAAGCAGCACACAGGGCTAGGGCGGGAGCAGGTGCAGCTCAGCCATTGGAAGGACTTGAGCATTTACAGACACACAAGAAACCCTGCCTCTAGGAAGAGTGACAGCAAATCAATTCGCATTTTCTGCAGGCTTAATGACATGCCTCTTGCCCCAGAAGTCCGAGAGACCAGGTACTTGCTCCATGCTACTGCCTGCTGGGCTATGACCCAGATGGGACCCAGGAATATGCCTGGCACACAGTTGACATCGTGAAGTATTCACTGTGATGATCAGATCGAGGCAGGAGATCTGACTAGGATAGGCTTCCTGGAAGCAGGTATTTGAACCGGGCTTAGAAGGATTCTCTAGTGTGTTCCAGAAAGTGTGAGGTTGAAAACCAGGCTTTCAGGAGAAAGCCAGAGTGAACAGCAGGCTGCAGGTCACTGTGCACAGGACTTGACATAGCACCAGCTATGATAAGCACTCAACACGTTTGTTGAATGAAAATGTGATCAAAGGATGGAACCTGTGAGTCAGTGTGTCCAGGGCACTCAGGTACCAGCACCCAGTCTCTATCCAGGAAGCCCCAGGGCCCTGCAAGATCCTGGAGAGGAACCAGGATGCGAATCCCAGCTCTGCTTCTCCTGTGAGATGGTGCAGGGGCTGCCTGGCTGCTGGAAACCTCTGTCGTGTCCTCAGCAAGAAGGGAATAATAATAATAATAATAATAATAATAATAATAATAATAAAACCTATTTCAGCAGGTGCAAAGGAGCACATAGAGATAATGAATGCAAAGAACCTGACATGAATGCCACTCAGACAAGAAATGTGGCTCCGCTGGATGCTCCCAGGAACGGGCACTTGCCATGAGGCTTTGGGCTTTTCACAGTTAATCTTGAATTTAAAAATCACAGCAGCCCATTGGCTGGAAGCGTCGTTATCTGCCCATCTAACAAAGGACCATCTAGAAGACTAGAGAGGTGCAGAAACTTGCTTAAGTCTCCCAGCTGGTAAGAATGGAAGCAAGGATTTGAACCAGAGATCACACTGTGCTGCTAGCGCTCTCTCTTCCTCTAACCAGACTGAGAATTCAGGGGACAGTAGGGAACTATGCACAGCTCAAGAGGACACGAGGATTCCACCTGCCTCCTCCTTCCTCTGCCTGCAGCAGAGGAACAGGGATGCTGTTCCGACTCTATCGCGCAGGCTGTAGCCTTACAGCAAACTGCCTGTGCCACCACCCTCCACCACCCCACCCTTGCATGGGCCCAAGGCCAGCCAGGTGGTCCCGTGATGTCTGTAGCCTCCAAGAGGGACTCCTGCTGGCTGTGACCCACTAGGAAAGGCAGGGATCCAAGGAAGTGTCTGGGTTGGTGGTCTGGGCGGCTCCCAGGGCAGTTGGCACCGCATGAACATCACCACATGAACATCACTGCCTGGCTGGCCTGGGGACGCTTCAAGTGGTTTTTCTCTCTCTTGTGTGTCCCTCTAATAAGCGAGCAGAGGCATCCAATTAGAGCTGGTTCTGGAGACATTTGGCCCTGCCAGGAGGTCACGAAAAAGTCACTCTGCTACTGAGCCTGAGGCCTGGATTTTTACCACATGCCTTTAAAATGTAGACTCAGATGTCAGGACTCAGCAGGTCTTTAAGGTCACTCTCAGCCTGGCACAGACATCACCGCAGGCACAGAGCCACTCTGTCTCTGGTGGCAGCCTTCCAGGGGGTGGGGAGCTCCTTGCCATCCACGGGCAGACTCCATCCACCCTCTCTTTGGGGGCTGGCAGAAGGAGGGACTTGGGCTCAAACCCCAGTTCTGATGCTCACCAGCATCAACGCCAGACCCAGAGTGAGGACTTGCACCCCTGCACCTGTTGTCCTCCTTGCTCAAGCATTTGTTCAATAAGCAATGCCTCTTGGATGGGGCTTTCCTAGAGGAGGACTCTAGACTAGGATGTGGGTGCGAGTCACAGAGAGAGAGCAGATGGAAGGAGTGGCAGGTGGAGTTAGGTCACCCTGAAAAACCAGGCTCAAGTCCAGCCCCTGCTATCTGTGATATCCTTGCGCTTGGCAGGAGGGTCCTCACCCATGTGATCAGATTAAGATCACTCCTAGAGGTCAGAGTGGTTCCCATGGCAACGAAGGGGCTCCCAGAAGGTGGGGATTGGGAAGACACACAGAGAGAAGATGGGTACGCACAGACACAGAAACTGAGACAGGCGGTACCTGGTGATGCCAGAGGGCAGGATCAGACTGACACTGACTCCTAGAAGCAGGAGGGAGGCCGGGGTGGCCCTAATTTTGCGCCCCCACCCCCATGAAAGAGGCAGCCCTGTCGTTATCTTCACTGCGGGTTTCTGAGCATCGTGTGCTGTTTCAAGTTGCCTGGCATCCCTGGAAAACTAACATAGGAGGAAGAAAACAATCAACAGGCAGGGCAGGTGCTCCTGGGGAAAGCGAAGCTAACTCTGGGGACATGCCTCAGCCACCTCAACCCAGAGGAGGGCTGGGACCTTGGGCAAAAGCAGGTGGGAGCCAACAGAGCTCCAGTCCTGCCACTGGACTGAAGAAGGTGTGGACAGGACAGGCCAAGGAGGGCAGATACTGGTGATGGGCAGGGCTGGGGATCAAGGGACACAGGTCGGGGTGCTGAGGGTATGTGGACCTGAAAGGGCCTCTACTGAGTGCATGCTGGGTGGTTCATGCTCCGCCCTCACAGAAAGGACACCCTGGTAATGATGTAGTGAGCTGAAGAGCAGGAAGCAGATGTTGCTGTGATCAGACTCCACTCTGGGCCAGAGAAGGTTGGCAGCACCTGGGCCTCCCAGCCTCCGTTCAGGCCTTTGTTCTAAGGACTATGCTCTGGCCACGCAGGCCAGCAAATCCTCACCCTGTTGAGGGGTGGGTGCAAGGACCTGGTATCCACATCCCCATTCCCCTTAACTCCATCCAAGGCATGGAGCCCTGAATGCCATCACCTCCTTGGGCATGAAATGGCATAGTTACTGTGTCCACCTCAGACTGGCTGTGAGATTTGCAGGCTGCCTTTCCTGGCACAGAAAAGGGGGTCCCCGATACTGAGTGCTCATGCTCCCCTATGCTAAAGGCCACTTATGTCACTGGAAGAAGTCCAGAGAGGGGCAATGAGCAGTTCTCCTGGGAAAGAGAGGCCTCAGCAGCACGGGCAACCAGAAGTCCATCACTAGGGCTCCATCCCCACTCCACGCACCTGTTTAGAAAAGAGAGGAGCGGCCCAGCATGATGGCTCAATGGCTAAATCCTCACCTTGCAAGTGCCAGGATCTCATAGGGGCACTGGTTTGTGTACCGGCTGCTCCACTTCCCATCCAGTTCCCTATTTGTGGCCTGGGAGAGCCGTGGAGGATGGCTCAAAGCCTTGGGACCCCGCACCTGCGTGGGAAACCTGGAAGAAGCTCCTGGATCCTGGCTTTGGATCGGCTCAACTCTGGTCATTGTGACCACTTGGAGAGTGAACTAGTGGATGGAAGATCTTTTCTGTCTCTCCTTCTTTCTGTAAATCTGCCTTTCCAATAAATAAATGAATTAGAAAAAAAACAAAAAACAGAAAAGGTCCCAGACCCCAGCAAGAGGAAGGAATGCGAAGGTGAATGAGTGACTGGGCCAGGGCTGGGTTTTTCATTATCACGAGGAGGGAGGTGGATGCTTCTTATGTCCATTTTTTATCTCATCTTTTAAAAAATATTTGAAAGGCTGAGCAAGACAGAGACAAAGAGATCTTCCATTCACTGGTTTATTTCACCAATGCTCCCAACAGCCAGGGCTGAGCCAGGCTGAAGCCAAGGGCTCAGAACTCCATCTGGGTGTCCCACATGAGTGGCCCTTGAACTATGGCCAGCTACCTCTTAGGGTGCACCTGAGCAGGAGGCTGGGGTAGGAAACAGAGCCATGACTTAAAGCCAAGCCGTCTGACACAGGATGCGAGCGTACCAAGCAGCAGCTTGCCCACCATGGCAAAGCCTGCCTCTTGATGTTCAGACACAGAGTTAATGTGTGCTGTTCGGCTTGCAGCTTTCAGAGTGTGGAGTAGGAAATAAAAACGGACACCTTGGGCCCCTTACTCACCCCTTCTCCTGCCCTCCAAGCCTTCTCCAAGCGCAGCACAGGCACAAACATGGGGCTTGGGCTCTGCTGCTCTCTGATGTCTCCAACAAGCACGAGGCCATCTCTGCCCACTCCAGTTGACACACTGAAGACCTGTGGCCCTATCAGAGGCCATGGGGCAGATACCACAGCCCCACTCCATTCTGCTGTGAGGGTGCCGTGTTGTGTTCAAGGCACAAATAGGGTGGGGAAAGAACAGATTCTGGGGCAGAAGGCTTCTTTGTTACACCAAGACCGGCACAGCCCACTGCAAGCACACGACACCTGGGAAGAGGAACCTGCTTCTAGAGGCCGAAGTGAAAGGGCTGGAGGTGGGGCAGCAATGGGGGTGATGTTGAGCTAAGTTGGGAGAGGCATGAGGGGTGTCCCCAGGGAGGGACCCTGAGCCCACAAGCACCAGGCACACCTGTCCAGGCTGGCCCAGCTGTCCTCTGCTATCTGCCAGGCTCTCACCAGGCACACCAACCTTCTCCTTCAAAAAAACCAAAAGATTTATTTGAAAGTCTGAGTTACAAAGAGCAAGAGATCCTCTACTTGCTGGTTCACTGATAGTTGGCTACAATAAGAAGGATTGGCCAGGCTTCCTCTGAATAGCCCACATGGGCGGCAGGGGCCCAAATACTTGGCCCATCTTGTTGCTTTTTCCTAGGCCATTAAAAGGGAGCTGCATCAGAAGTGGAGCAGCTGGGACACAAACTAGTGCCCACATGGGGTGCTGGCACCACAGGCTGTGGCTTCACCAGCTGTGCCACAAACTGGCCCCGTGTGCACCAGCCTTCTTGATGACATCCTTGTCCCCTGTGTGTCTGAGCAAGCCTGGAGTGCCGAGTGCTCCCCGTGGGGCTGACTGGCTTGCAGCCTCTCCCCTGGGTCATTCCTACATGGTCACAGTGGTCAGTATTGCCTGTGGCCCTACAACACTGCCCTTCCCTGAGAGAGGCTGGGATCCCCCACAGTACCCCCAAAAGGTGAGTATTCCACTTATAAGAGGTTGACTCTGGAGATGGGTGGCTCCTGACCTTCCAAGGATGCTGCTTCCGTCTGGGATAGCTGTTGTAGTTGGTGAGCAATGAGCTGGCCCCTTGGGCACAGTCGGGGTACAGTGGGGAGGAGAGATACAATGGCTGACGCGGGCCAAGGATATCCTGGCTGTATGTGTGCCTCAGTTTCCCCACCCAGCTCCTGAGGCCAGGTGTCCATCAGCGAGGCACAACTTTGAGCCTCAGTGGCTATGGTCAGCAGAGTGGACAGCGGCAGAGCACACCTCCAGCAGCTGAGGAACACCGAGGCGCCATCACAGGGCCGGCACACCGGTGCCTGGGCACAGAGGGTCCTACAGGCCTGCGGTTGGGGGCAGGGCCCCCGGCAGCACTGAGGGTGGCCTGGGGGTGGGGGAGCTGCCAGGTTCAGGCGCCTCTTCCTGCCCACACCCAAGCCCAAGCAGGGCCCCAGGGGCGGTGGGAACAGGGAGACCCTCTCAGCTCTCCCGGGTGCATCCCATGGGCTCCAAGCAGCCCCATAAATCGTCTGCTTGGAGTCAGGGGCATAGAACTTCCTGATTTATGCCCTGCCGGACCTCCCCCCTCTGCCTCCCTCCCTGGCTTCGTGAGGCCAAGGCCTGGCAGGCTGCTGGCTCCAGACAGCCCTTGCGGTTGCCGTGGCGACAGGTTCAGGCTGGGCCTTCATCCTGCTGCCCCTCCTCAGGCATCCCTCCCTCCCTGCTCTCACTCTCATCAGAGCGGCCTTTTCACCACCAATGGGCTGCTGCCTCCATACGCCAGCCCTTCCTGCGGGAAGTCCGTGTCCAATGGGGCAGGTGACCCTGCTTAGGGCAAGGCAGCAGGGGTGCTGGGTGAGTGTCCAGCCCAGGAATCTAAGCAGGGTCGGATCCTGCTCTTCTACTTCCAAGCTGACCACCCTGAGCCAGCCCACTGGCTGCATAGAAAGCACGAGACCCTTAGATCTCAAAGTTGGCCTGGCCTTGTCTGTAGTAGTATGAGTCTAAGACACACACAGACACTCTCTCTCTCTCTCTCTTCCTCTCTCTCTCTCTCTCTCTCTCTCTCTCTGTCTCTCAGGGCCTACCACAGTGTGATGCGTGGGAGGGGCTCACCAGACACGAGTGACTGGGCAAGACTCATCTGTCTCACAGCAATGAGTGGAAGGGGCAGGCGTCAGTGTAGCAGTCAGGATGTCGCTTGGGCTGCTCACTTGCATCAGCATGTCCTGCTTCCTGCCAATGATGCCCTAGAAGACAGCAGGTAAAGGCTCCTGTGCCTGCAGCCCCGTTCCCCATGTGGGAGGCAGGCCTGGAGTTCACAGTCCCTAAGCTTGGCCTGGCCCAACTTTGCTCATTGTGGGCAGCTGGAAGATGTCTGTGTCTCCATCCATCACTGCCTTTCAAATATAAGGAAAATAAATAAATAAATAGTTATAAAGTCTCACATGAGAACCTTGGACTGGTGGAACAGGGGTGACCCAGATGTTTTGACACTTGTCTTCCAAGGGTCGCAGTCACTACAACTCCAACCCCCTCCGCCCCTTGAACCTGGCCTCAGTGCTTGCCTGTAACCAATAGAACGGTGCAGGTGTGAGCGAGGCCAGGATGCTGGGACATCACGGCTTCGCCTTTGGTGTCCTGGAGCCCCCAGGCAGCAGGTCAGAGGTGGACCACCCTGATGAGGCTGTGCTGGGGAGACCCTGGAGAGACGGAGAGGCGTGTCCACCAGACCCCAGTGCTAGGATTGTCCCAGTGAAAGCAAATTGTCACTGTTTTAAGCCAGTCTGTCTCAGCAAGGATTTATTAGAATAAAACATGCAACCCGGATCCCTAGCCTAGTACATGAGCACTCGGGGCAAAGTGGTAATAATACAGTAGTAGATGCCATTGTTGTTGGGGGTTGGCTGGCCCCATGATCTAACTACCCACAGCGAAGGCTCTGTGTCCCCAAGCCAACTTTGCAGTCCTAAATGATCCACATCCCATGGGTCTCCCGTAACCACCTGCCCCACAGGGTCATGGTGAAGACCAATGAGGTGATGCCCACTGGTGTGCGACAGCCACCGCGCCAGCATCAGCACCACAGCCTGATCTCTCATGTCCTGTTCCAAGCATGTGTTCTCAGGGCAGGAGTTGTGGCTCTGCGAGTTAAGCTGCCACTGCAGACACCCTCATCACTATAGGATGTTGAATCCTGGATCCTCTACTTCTGATCCAGCTCCCTGTCCACATGCCTGGAAAGCAGCAGAGGAAGCAGAAGAGCTGGAGTTCCAGCTGTTCATGCGGAAGATCCAGATGGGGGTCCTGGCTTCTGATTTCAGCCTGACCCAGACCTGCCTGGAGAGTGAACCAGCAGATGGAAGGCCTCTCTCTCTCTCTCTCTCTCTCTCTCTCTCTCTCTCTCTCTCTCTCTCTCTCTTTATGTGTGTCCCCTAAAGTGTGTGCTCTGGTTTTATAGGATCATAGGAGAGCCCAGGCACTTCCTCTGGCAGGGGCAGCCCCCACCACTGGGTCACTGGCTGGTGCAACCTCTCAGCTGCAGTATCTTTCTCTTTACAAGGAGCTCTGGGCAGCCCAGCACGATGGCCATGATATACCCAGAGGAGGAGGAGGACAAGAAGAGTGTGCCTGGTGTGTAGCTCCCCACATCACTGCTTCTAGAAACAGCCCACGGGAGTGGCTCCTGGCAGTCTGCTCCCTCTCAGCCTCAGATGCCATCAGCATCTTCCAAATCAGCTACCCATCCTCTCACTGTATTTAGGGACCTGGAGGCCTGGAGACTTGCCCAAGGTCACACAGAGGGTCAGGGTCAGAGCCTGGTCCAGGCTAGGGGGGAGGACTGTCTCCCTTAGACTGCGTCCTGCCCTCCGGAGGGGTGCTTGGCGTCGGAAGCCCCTGACCGGGGCTCTGCCCTCTCCCCGCCTGCCTACCCCGGCCTTTCTGCATTAACATTCTCAGCGTGGGAGTCCTGGCTATTATTCACTTCTCTTCCAGCGGAATGCTGGCCCCTGACAAGAGGCCCTGGGGGAGGCAGGGAAGTGCCTTATCCAAGGCTCATCTGCAGAGCAGGCGGGAGGGGGGGGTGGTTTTCCCAGGCCCCACGTCAGGAAGCAGGCTCATCTCCTGGGCCTCTCTGCACAATGCCCCAGAAGCAGGTCCACGTGAAGGGGCTCCACCAGCTCCCTGCTCTCCCTGGCCACTCCCTGCCCTGCCCACAAGTCCCCTTTGGGGTGAGTTACCGAACTTCGAACCAGAAATGAGTTCAGAGGAGTCCCCACCTGCTGGGCTGTTGAACAGACTTACTGTCTGGCATCTAGTGGGAGAAACAAGGAACTCAAAGTCATGTTATCTGGCACCTGTGTACCCTGGTGCAAACACCATTTTACCTTTCTGAGCCTTAGTCTCCTCATCTCTAAGGTGGATCTCCTCACTGGACTGACAAGCCGTGTTCTGGATATTCATTGCAGCAGAACAAACTCCCCTATGATACAATGGCGCAAAACCCAGTGATCCTTTGCTCTGTCAGTGAATTTGTAGTTGAACCTGAGCCATGACACTGACCTCTGCCCTATGTGACTTCAGGAGCTGGGTCCATCCATGACTGGACATTTGCTGTCCCCACTGTGAGTCCCACCACCAGGCAGCTCGGGCTACAGTTTAGTGGCCAGGTCCCAAGAAAGGGGCATCGCAAGAGAAGGGACATCGATTTGGTCATGGAGAGGATTGGTGTGACACTTCCAGGGCACTCTGCGAGGCCACACACATAGAGAAGGCACATGGCAATGTGTTACCCTGCATGCAATAGCACACTTGTTCTTGCTGCCTTATCACATCCTGTAGCCCCCAGTCTGATCTGGAAGCCCTCCCATCAGCAGGACGACTTGCACACAGCAGTGAATATGAATGGCTCCCACCTCGGGCTGGGCACTCCCAGCCCAGAGCCCTGTGGTCAGGCTGGGACAGGGAACAGCAGAACCGAGTGATCCTGACTCCTGTATCTGAGGCCTTGGGCCTTGACTCTGGCCCCAGGGTGCTGAGTGACCTTGGAGGAGTACCAGCCTGCTCTGTGGGTGTCCACAAAAGTTCATCAAACCAGACCCTGGCTTTTCAACATGTGTCACCAGGAACTCCATGTCTGCCTTGCTCTAATTGAGCTGAGCACGCCCTGGATTGTCAGGCCTGCCTGCCCCTCCTTTGATGTTTGGCCTTTGGCATGGAGGTTTTTGATGTCCGCAGGCTTGGGGATCTGGACTGGGGGACTTGACCCTGGCTGGCCGACTGCCTGCCTTCTCCTGTTTGCCTTGTTAAAGGCTCTTATGACCTAATAAAGCGAGATTGATGGGGCCTCCCGGGGAGGAATGCTTTCCTCGCACCCCCGTTTGCTGAACTTCGCCGCCGCCCTCGTGGCTGATATTTATTGAGCGCCAACTCGCTCTGGGTACTAGGCCTGGACTGAGTTTGCTTAGAGCAGCACGTGAGTGCCGATCTGTCACTGTCCCATTCTACACAGTAGGACTCCTAGACTAAGTGACAAAGCCTGCTCCAAGTAGAGAGCTCAGGATACACACCCCTGGGCAGCATGGTCTCCCACTAGCTCCATGTGACCCTGCCTTGAATGGGAAGCCCATGGGAAATTTGGTGGGGGTCCCAAAAGACAGAGCCTTTAAGTTTGCTCAATGCCAATGTCAGATCTTAGAAACAATAAGGCCTATGAGGTGTTGTCCCTATGATCACCCACTTTACAGATGGGCTAACTGAGACCCAACAAGACCATACAAAGGACCTGGAAAAGGTTATGATTGGGACAAGGACAGCAAGGTCTTAGTGACTTCTGTCCAGTTCGCTCTTTGTGCATGGACATATCAGGTCAAGACGCTGTGTTCCTGCTGGTCTGGTGGGTGAGATGTGAGCTTATATGACTTGAGCCCCTGGCAGAGTGGGGCAGCCTAGAGGCACATGCTTCTCCCAGGGGCCCAGCTCCAGCTCTGGGCACCTCCCTGCACCCACCTCCCCTGGAGTCCCTCACCCACTCTTGTGCAGCTCCCTTGGGAAAGGTCTGTTGCTCATGTAACGTTGTGAAGCAAGTATTGTGTCAACTCCTTGCCTGGTGTCAGACAGCTCTGCAGCCCCTGGGTACCAAGGGGGCCACAAGGTCATGCTGACAGTCTTCCCCTCTACTCCCTGCATCGCCTCCTCACTGCAACCAGAAGGCTGGGTGCTTCTCTCACCTGCCAAGGTGGTGCCCACCCCAAGGTGGGCTTCCACTTCCTCCAGCTTCCTCTCCTTGGCAAAGCTCCTTGGCCCCAAGCCCTCGTGGGGTGACCTCTCCACCTTGGGCACCTGGAATGGCCAGGCGCTCCAGTTGTTCTT
Organism: Ochotona princeps; assembly: GCF_030435755.1. Classification (NCBI taxonomy): domain Eukaryota; kingdom Metazoa; phylum Chordata; class Mammalia; order Lagomorpha; family Ochotonidae; genus Ochotona; species Ochotona princeps. Next base: position 15,395,705 of record NC_080833.1, read on the forward strand.
GTTATCAGAAAAGCCTGGTGGATTCTTTCCTCAGCTTATTATAGAAATAAAAAGCCGTTGCAGACTTTTTTTGCAGACAGAATCTGTCGCAGACAGAAAAGTGTATTTGCAAAGGGACCAGGTGAGCAGGGAAGGGGAAAGCATCTCCCAAGAGAAAGCCAGGATGTAGGGCGCCTCTCAAAAGTGGGAAGGAGAGAGAGACACCAAAGGGGTCAGGGAAGGATCTTGGGGTTTTAAATCTTCCCTGACCCCTCCTTGTTGGGCAGGAACCTACAGGTAAGATGTTTCCCACTGGTGGTTTCTTAATCAGTTAAGAAATGGGTGGGCAATGCTGGTGCTGCCCACCTGAAAGTGTGGCCAAGACCCCAGCAGGCCTGGATGGTCTCTGTCCTGGTGTCCTTGGGGAGGTGATCAGGGATGGGATCAGGTCAGCTCCGAGTTGGGCTTTGTCACCTGAACCCTGGAGCTGTCATAGTCTCCATGACAATGGCTCAGACAGCTTCTTCCCAAACGTTTTGCCAATCAAGACTCAAAGTGAGGGGTGCTGATGGTATGCATACCAGACAAAGCCACCTCCTAGGACGCCATCATCCCATATGGGTGCTGGTTCAAGTTCCAGCTGCTCCACTTCTGATCCAGCTCCCAGCGGCTAATGGCCTAGGTGAAGGCAATGGACGATGGCCCGAGGACTTGGACCACATGGGAGACCCAGAAGAGGCTCCTGGCTCTTGACTTCAGCCTGGTTCAGTTTGGACAATTCCAAGAGTGAAACAGCAGGTGGAAGATCTCTCTCTTCCCCCTCTCTGTAACTCTGACTGACTCTCAAGTAAATAAATCTTCAAAAATAATAATTGAGTTGGGCTGGGGCAAAAGATGGACATGGATCCTGGAGCCTCTCCTTCCACTTTCGTTGCCTCAAGGGCCCACTCCTCCTCCAACCTGTGAATCCCCCAGGGGGAGGACCCACCAAGGTCACCACCAGCTGGACCTGGCTGGTCAGGCTAAGTCACAGCAGTGGAAAGAGGGTTGGTGGCAGCCGGCAGCACTGTGCTGTCCCAGCCGGCAAGGCTGAGCAGGCTGCAGCCGGGGGTTTTCCAGCCTGGCAGGAGCAGCCCCAAGCCCTTTATCATAGCAACTATCTCATTGTTTGCATAGTGCTCTGTTCCCCTGGGCTAAGAAAACATGCTTGCAAAATCAGATTTCCCTGGAAAGCTGGCTTGTAAAAAGGAAAGGAAACGCTTAGGATTCTGTGAAGCAGGGATCTGAAGACAGCTACCGACCTCTGGAATCGCTTCTTGATTAAGGGAATCCAGCCCTGGTCCCCAGTGCCAGCCCCTAAACAGCTCCCCGGAGCTTCCAGCAGCCAACCCCAATACTCATGGGCAGCCAAGGCCTATGCTTCACTCAGGACCAGGCAAAGTGCGGATTCCTTCTCTCTACAAACTCCTTGTGACTGGGCAGGTCCGCCTGCAGCCGGGTCCTGGGAAGTCTTCCTTTCCGCTTTAGCTCTCTGTAAAACTGTAAACCCCTCACTGCCCCAAACTGGCTCATCTCTTCTGCAAGTACACTCTCCCAGCCCCATCTCTGTCTCTTCAACTTGCTCCTGCTTTGGGGACTGCTTCCTCCAGGAAGCCTTCCTTGACAAGCCTAGCCTGTGGAACACCCTACATACAGCACACCTGTTGTAAGGTCAACACTTCTCATTTGTACCTACGGCAAGTGACTGTCATTACTGGGGCCACACCCCAGCCGACTCAGGGTGCCTGTGGGCCACCAAGGCAATGAGACTCACCTATGTTCATACAGCAAGCTGCAGAGAAAAATGAGCTCTCTCATTTCTTTGTCATCAAATAATGACAAAATGATGGCTCCTGTGTCCTCAGCGCTGGCCCCAGAAACTCGTTTGCATGAATTCGCATCTTCACAGCAGCTCTGGAAGGCAGGGACCATGGGAACCCATTTGACAGATGGACAAACTGAGGTTAGGAGATGGACGTCCAGTCCTATGTGCTCAGCCCCTGTGCCGTGCTGTCTGCTGTGTTCTTTGTGCAGCTCTGGGCTTGTTCAGGTCCACCATGAAGACAATGTCCTTACAGCCCAACAGAGAGCATGTGCGCAGGGAGAGGAATAGCAGGGAACCTCTGCTTCCTTTTGCTACCTTCTGCATTGCTTGGTTATCATAAATCGCGTCATCACATGTGATTTACAAACCAGAAAAAGCAGCACTAACTTAGGGTCAGAAACTCAGAAAGAGGAAGGGATAGTGGCCCCCAGTTGGAGCCATCCCAGCTCGGTAGCTGGCAGCGCACACCTGGAAGAGGCAAATGTCTGTGGATTCTGGAGGGATCGCCAGTGGAAACAGGTGGGTTGCCAGGAGCATCCCAGTCCAGTGGCATCAGAACCAGGATCAGACTCTACGTCCACACACAGGGTCTTCAAAGACAATCGGGTGGCTCTGCAAGGCAACCGGATGTGGTAGTAAGCTACCCATCTGTGGATGTATGCAAAGAGATGGATGACCCTGTGCCACTTGCTGCCCAACTTGTGTTGAGTTTGAGTCTCAGTTCCCACTTTTCAGCTGAGCTAGAGAGTAGGAGCGGGTCCTCACAAGGCCAGCGCCCAGGATCTGAAAGCAGATGGGGGCTTCCCATCTCCATGGCACTCCCAGCACCCCTGGGCGCACATGCCTGTGGCACATCAGAGCCTCCCCACCTCACAGGGAAGGTGGAGACAGAGGAGCCTCAGGGTCAACATTTGCCCATGGCCATGCAGCTGTCCCAGAGAGCTTGACTCCATCCACCCAGGCTGTCCTACACCTGGTGTGCCTGGAAGTAAAGCCTTTGTTTTCCAGTGCCCGGTGGCTGGTGGATGCCCAGGGCCTTGGCAGATACCCTTGATTCTCATCTGGCTCTAGCCAGGAGTGCTGCACTGGGCTGGGTTTTGCCACCCTCCCCTCCAGCTCTGATGCACCTGCCCCCCACCCCCTCCCCAGATTACTCCCTGGTTCTTATCTCATCCCCTGAACACAGGCCCCAGGGAGTATCGGATGAGATAGAGCCAGGGAGGCTAGGGCCCCTGGGATGTGGGACACGCTGACGCTTGTACCCTTCTTTTATTCCACGCAGATTTATGGGGTACATTCCTGAACTCTCATTCACAGCGCACAGCCCAGCACAGCATCCACAAACAACAGAGACGATGAAAGAGATCTTGCCTGCAGATGAAAGCGGGAGGGAAGCCGGCCTCCCACAGCCTGGCCTGGCCCCGGGCCCACTGTGCATTGTGGTCAAGGCCAAACCAGGGCTGGAAGGCCTGGAGAAGCCGGGGAGACGGCTGCCGCCCGCCTGCGGCTGAGCCCTGCGTGAAGTAGCGGGCAAGTAGGATGGAGAGCTTGTCTTGGGGTGAGGAAGACACTTGGAACAGGAGGACACGTGGCTCCCAGGATCCCCAGTCCTCTCTCTGGCCGTTGTCTTGCTGACCCCAGTCTCTTTCCATCTCTGAGACTCAGCAAGCTCACCCCTCACCCCGAGGGCCTTTACTCACTGGGTGTGGAACCCACTCCCAGCCCCCCTCATGAGGTGTCCATCAGGTTTCTGATTAGATCTCACCTCCAGCGAGAGGCCTCCAAGTAAGAACCAATCCAGGGAAGCAGTGGGGTAAGCTGCTGCCTTCGATGCCAGAATTCTATATCCGAGCTTAGGTTCAAATCTCAGCAGTTCTACTTCTAATCCAACTCCCTGCTAGTGCAACCGGGGCTGATAGCATAAATTGGTCCAGGTATGTAGGCCACTGTCACTCACGTGGGAGACCTCAATGGAGTTCCTGGCTTCAACCTGGTCCGGCCCTGATGTCATGGCTGTGAATGGAAGAATGATCAGTGAATGGAAGAATTCTCTCTCTCCCTCTCTCTCCTTGTCACCCTGCCTTTCCAATAAGCAAACACATCTTAAAAAAATAAAATAAACCAACCCCAACCCATTCAGTTTGTTTTCTGCTTTCTTCATGTAGTTACACATGATTTTTATCATGGCTGGCTTTACTGGATGTCAACGATTTTATCAATTATCTTTTTAGTCAGATGAACTTAGATGATTAGGAGTTAGTTAAATGATAGTGGTTAGAATCTTCAGGTGAATGGGCATTTGTCAGCTCCCCAGGGCTGGGTTGCCTGTCCTTAGGTAAGGAGGACCAGGCATCACCCCGTCTGACCCAGCAGTCATTTGCACAGCAACTCCACCAGGCACGGGCGGCTGTTACTCCACTTCACAGCTGAGAAGGTTGAGGCTGAGAGATCAGAGCTGGCTCTCAGCTGGGGTCCTGGCACAGCTTGCCATGTGTCCCAACAAGTCCCCACGGGCTTGTTGACCTATACATGCCTCCGTGCTATGTGGAGAAGCACCAGGCACAGGGGACAACTGGCCAGCAGGAGAAAGGGCGAGTTTGTTCATCCCCTGAGCAGAGCCTCCTGGGGGCTGGGTGGAGAGGGAGGCTGGCACTGCGGGGAGCCAGCTGTGCCCAGCACTATAGAGAGACCACCAGCATTCCTGGGGGAGGGGACATGAGCTCTCCTGGGTGGCAGGAAGAAGTGAGGGTTTGTAACCCCATATCTAGAGGCTGTAGCTCAGCAGGAGTTTCAGCTTTGAGAAGCACACAACAAAAAAAATGAGTTCCCCACCCCACACCCCATGTCCTGTCTGGACTTGAGGGACCAGAAAGGAACCTTTCAAGCCAGCCTGGGGGTTTGGGGAAAGCAGAAGAGGCCAGAACGCACAAACAGCCCCACAGCCCCTTTCCCAGTGGGAGGGTTCACAAAGCCGGGTCTCTCGTGGCCTCCACTATGGTGCCAACCATGCGGCTCATGCGAAATCACGCGTGAGAGCGGAGATGTGGTTTAACACAAGTGTGGTGAGGTCTCCATCCACTTTCAAATATGTTGAGATTTTCTGTAACAAGAAAAGGAAAAAAGGAGAGAAGGAAGGGAAGCAAAGGGGAGATGAGGGAAGGAAGCAAAGAAGGGAGATTTGGAGGGAGGAAGGGGCTTGAGTGAGTCCATCCCATTTGTTCATTAATCAAGTCACGCGTGTGGGTGAACAAAGTCTGGAAACACACTTTCCTTAGAAAGATCATGGAAAACGCGATTGAAAACATGAGTTTACTTTGGTGCAAAAAGTTTGAAATTCAGGCATAGTTTCTTCACACTACACGCTTTTCACAAGCCTTTGGAGGATCCCACATATATAAAAGTGACATCCGTAGTTATCTCTGCAGTATTATGAATGATTTTCATCATCTTCTTTATCCTATTTTCCCACTTGAGAATGAATAGAACACGGCTATCAGGAAAGCAAAAGCCAGGGGTGTCCTGGTTTCCAGCCTCCACTCCTGTCGCTCCCCACATCTCTGACTCTGCTCTGGTAACCTCCCCTCCCTGGACCTCATCTATCCCCAGCAACATGGAGGTACCAGGGGCCCAGGGGAGCCAGAAGTGGTTTGAGCTAATGATGATGCACCTGCACGCTGCTAGCCCTCTGCACGCACACCCAGCCAAGCCCCCAGGATCACAGAGTCCGCACACCTCAGACATCACCAATCTTCCTGGCTCTGCACATGTGCCCAGCCTGTCCTGTGCCCCCCCCCCAACACACACACACAATGCGCACATCAACAGCTCTAGGACCAGTGGCAGGGGGGTGAGAGGAGAGAGCCCATCCCCATCCAAGATAAACACAGGAAGCACGGATCCCCCAGTGTCAGGGCTAAGCTGGGAGCCATCCATAAACTCCAGGCAGAGAGGGGCCCGGAGCAGGGAGGGAGGCTGGGGGAGGATGGCGGAGGCCTGAGCTTGACACCCACGGGCTTGGGTTCAAATGTGAAGAGTTGAAGTGGTGACTAAGCATGGAGCCATCCTGGCTCCGTCTGTCTGTCTGTCTGTCTGTTGTCTGTCCAGCTGTCTGGGACCACACTTTCCCTCCTCCACCCACATTGCACATTCCGGGTCTGGCCTTGGAGAACCAGGTGTCCAGTCCAGCCAGAGGCCCGAAAGCTACCAACAGGGCCCCCCACATTTGGAGGAGTCAGAACCTTCGCTGGGCAGATCAATGAGTGGATAGAAAGAAACCATCACTGAGGACACGATGCCCTCGGGCAGCACAAGCCTGCAAGTAAGAGCCCAGCGACTCTCTCTGGCAAATACAAGGGCTGGGCAGGTGGGCAGCTGCCAGTGCTGGGTGCTCCTGCCTTCTCTGCTGGGGTTGCAGTCCCTGCCTGCTGGGTCTCAGGGTGAGGAGCACAGGGTCTGTACCAGGTCAAGGGTGGTAGGGAGTGGCTGCACTGGGGCCTTTGGAGAATGTGTTTGGACAGAGTGAGTGTTCACTGCATGCCAGGTCTTTTACATCAACTTTACATCCTCCTCTGAAACTAAGTGAGGACAAGTGGGGAAGAGGCCATTTGCTAGCTCACCCTCTGCTGCCCAACTGTTCTTCTTTGGCCACCAGGGTGCAGCCAGAAGCAACGGAGACCCCTGGGAGCAGGGTGCCCTGGCACTGGGGCCCACCCACGGGCACAGGAGCAAGTCAGGTATAGCAGACTCTCGCCCTCTCTCATCTCTGCTGCCACAGGTTTCCTGCCCTGCAGCTGCAGCCCGCAGCAGCTCACCTCCACCTACTCTGCAGATCTGCTGCCCACACCCTTGCCCTCCCCGCTCCAGCTGCCTCAGCCCACCTGTGCCATCGCCATGCTAGTTACAGAACGTGGACTCCTCATCTAGGTTCCTCACAACCACTGCCTCCTTTGCTCCTCCCAGCAACTCAGGAGCTAGGAAGAGTGTGTCCATCTTATCAGGAAGGAAACTGAGTCTTGGGGATGTCACAAGGAGAGCAAGAGACCAAGCCCAGGCCAGTTCTGCTGAGTCCACTCTCAGGCTTCTTCTCCAGCTCCTGCCTCTGCCGAGGCTAACAGGTCCCTGAGGAGAGCACCAGGGCTATGGCACAGAGGCCCTCGGGGACCCATGCCACCTCCATCCCACTACCCACACGGCCTCAGGCTCCACACACACACATCTACCTGTGACAGGTGAGGACCAGCAAAGCCTGGGAAATGAGCAGGTGCCTGGGTAGATGAGTGGATAGGGACTGATGGGATGGAAGAGGGCATAAGTGATGGAGTGTGGATGGATGAGTTTGCATGGGCTGCTGGCTGGACTTAGATGCATGGAAAGGTGGATGCGTGAGTAGATGCATAGGTGGCATGAATGGAGGGAGATGAATGGGCTGTCCGGGTGGGCAGGTGAAGGATGGATGGGAGTGGGGAGGGAGGAAGGGATGGGTAGCAGGATGGGATGGAGGGACAGGACAGGGGATGCTGATTCAGTTCTAAGGCTTAGTCTTCGTGGCCTCCCCAAAGTGACCAGGGTCTATCGTTTCACTCCCAACTCCAATTTCTGCACCCCAGAAAGTCAGGGGAACACTTTACAGACCACAGCAGCCCTTTTCCTGGGCACCCAATCTTCCTTCTCTGTGGGGGTGTTCAGAAGGCACCCCCAGGAGGCAGGGCAGCCTCTGACCTTGGTCTAAAAGATTGCCCTGCTCGAGCGCCACCCTGCTCCAGCAGCTCCCACTGCAGCGGGGCAGATTTTAATCTCTGTTCAGTGTCCCAAAGCTAACAAAATAGTGGGTGTCTCTCAAGCAATGACACAATTTAAGTTGAATGAGCTGAAATTGTATCTGATGACAAGATCATAAATTTTAAAAACCCAGAACCAGAGTAAGGCATTCAGCCTTACAGTTCAGATGCCAGTCAGGATGCTGTGTCCCATAGTAGAGGACCTAGGGCCGGGTCCCAGCCTCGGCTCTCGACTCAGCTTCCTGCTAACGTGCACCTTGGGAGGCAACAAGTGATGGCTCAAGTACTGGGTCCCTGCCTTCCACCCGGGAGGGCTAGACTGGGAATTCTTAGGTCCTGGCTTTGACCCAGCCCACCCCTGACCGTTAGAGGCATGTGGCGGAGTGAACAAGGAGATAAGAGCTCTCTGTCGCTCTTGTAAATAAATAAATACTGGAAATCCTGTCTTGAACAAGAGTACTGAGGTAATATAAATAAATCTCTAAAGGACACCACCTCCAAGCAAGCAGTTCTGGCTAAGCAATGCTCTTTAACCAGCCCAGGGGAAGCCAGAATGTCGTTAGAGTAAGCAGCTGACTGAAGACAAGTACAGAGCAGACAGAAGTCAATGCTTGGTGGGCACAGACACAGAAAGGTGACAGTTGGGTTACTGGCTTGGCCTGGGACTTTAGAAGGTATACTAGACGCCAGACCTCCCTGCCTCCCTCCCAAATCTATATTCAGACTGAAGAGATGGAAATGGGGTCTCCTCACCCCGAGGACCTCTGTAGGCCTTCCTGGGAGCCCCTGTGCTCACCTTTCCAGGACAAGGTAGTCGCTAACCTTTGGGATGCCCCTGCAAACTGGCCCTGGCCAGTCCCTTCACACAAACACATCCCTCCATCCTCACGCCAACGTCATGGCCCCTTTCTCTGTGTGTCTCATCTTCTCTCTCTCTAGCATTCTGCCTTTCAAATAAAATTGTTAGAATCTATTTTTAAAAGAAGATTGCCCCGGCCCGGCATGATAGAGTAGTGGTTAAGGTCCTCACCTTGAATGCGCCCTGGATCCCATACAGGTGCCGGTTCTAATCCTGGCGGCCCCTCTTTCCATCCAGTTCCCTGCCTGTGACCTGGGAAAGCAGTCGAGGATGGCCCAAAGCTTTGGGACCCTGCACCCACGTGGGAGACCCAGAAGGGCTCCTGGCTTCAGATTGGCTCAGCTCCAGCCGTTGTGGCCGCTTGGGGAGTGAACTATCGGACAGAAATCTTCCTGTCTCTCCTCTCTGTATATCTGCCTTTTCAATAAAAATAATAAATATTTTAAAAAAAAGATTGTCCATCTCACTTTCTGCGGCAGTAGCTGAAGTGACTGCAGTTCAGAGTGGCCCACAGCACGAGTACGAGTGTCCTGTGAAGGGGACAGATGGTGGGTACCTGAGCCTGCATCTGCTGGACATGTGGGCAGTGGGGAATAGATGGGGACAGTAAGGAAACTGATTATGGAGGGCTTCCTGAAAGCAGGGGAGCTAAAACACAAAGGATCTAGCAGGCCTCCCCATGGAGGTCTCCCTCCCCTGATGTTCTTGCCCAACAAGGCCAAGGCAGCAGATGTGGCCAGCAGCTTCCCCTGAAGCCTTGGCGGAAGCTGTCACCTAGTGGTTGGCGAGGTAGACCCTATCTAGGTCATCGTTGGCATCCTCTATCTGGGAGAAGGGGTGCATGTCCACCCCTTCACCCCCACGCCCTCACCCCCACCCCCATTCACCCACAGCTCCACTGTGTGGCAGTACAGCCACAGGTCTCCAGGCCTCTTAGCTTTACCATTGCATGTTTGCTCTCTCCAGGCAGGCCTCTGGGCAGCCAGGTCAGGCTGCTGCCCCACTGCTCCTGCCCAAGGCAAGGCCACACCCTCCCCTCCCCGAGCCTCTGAGTTGGGCTCCCTTCTGCCCCCCGCCCCAGGCAGTAGGCACCTATTGCAGGCCAGGCCTGTGCTAAGTGTACACCTTGCATTCTTGCTGTCTTGGCGTGACCACAGCCTGGAGATTCAGCCAGTTTTCCCAGGCCAGGGTCAGCAGCCCTGGATGACAGAGGCAGCAGTCAACAAAAGGGCACCATGGGGGAGGCCTTGGGAGGGACCCAGATTCTCCAAGTGGGGACAGGTGACAGCCTTCTGGGCACATCCAGCAAGCCGCGAGCACTGAGCCAACAGCAACCAGAAGCACAAGGCGGCCTTGCCCTTCCCTTCCCCCAGGCCTCCCTGAGTGCACTTTCCAGGGCCCTCGTAGCCTTCATAAGGCTCCCTCGGCACAGTGGCTGCTGCACCTCCGGGGAGGAAGGCAGCAGGATTTTGGCTGCCCACTCCCTGTGTCTGCTCCCTGTCCTATGCCCTGACCTCAGCTGTGAACATGGATGTTCAGGACAGATCCAGGAAGTGATTCCTTTGAAAACAGTGGGCCACTGGCCCTTCTGTGTGTGTGTGTGTGTGTGTGTGTGTGTGTGTACATGCATAGCAGATGCTCACCATGTTCCGGGCCACACCCTTCTCCCTGGACCCAGTACTCACAGCTCAGTGGCGGGGGAAGACAGAGGTGCTGGGAGAGGCTCTTCTCCTTCCACTCCTGTCTGTGATGTGGGGAGACAAGGATTCCTGCCAGCCTGGACAACATCTCGGCGGCATGGTTCAGTGTGCCCGACCCCTGCTTAGCAGTGGTTAGTGTGTGGTGTGGTGGAAACAGGCGTGGCCTCTCAGCACCAGAAGCCTGGTTTGAAACCCAGCTCCTTCCCTCAACCATTGTGAGTATCCAGAATCGTCCTTGCTTCCTGAAGGACCCCAGTGTCCCCAGCTGCGACACTGGCTGCTCCCAAGATCCCGCACCCAGGACAGCAGGCTGCAGGAGCTGGAGTCGTGACACCCAGCAACCTTATCGGCTGCACCCTCTGTGTAAACTCTGCCCTGTGCCCCCTCCAGGGCCTTCCCAGAGGCCAGCTTGGCCGAGGCACCAGGGGAGCCGAGCCCAGAGGGCAGAGTGGAAGTGGAAGCAGAGAAGTGACCAGACTTCCCTGATGCTCCAGGCTGTCAATGCCCCCTCCCACACCTGAAATCCCCCTACCATGATGGTTGTTCTTCCCCGTGGGATGTGGAGTGAGGCCTGGCATGCAGCAGGTGCTCCCCATGTACCCACTGATTTCATGCCAATGGGAGCAGCCTCATCTTGTCTAATCCTTACTACCCTCTTCCAGGCAGGCAGCAGTAGTTCCACAGTAGTTGCACAGACAGCAGAGAACGGGGCCTGCACAGCACAAAGGGATGGGGTGCAGGGCCTGGCCTGAGGCTCCTGGCTGGCCACTTGGAGCATTGGTCACAGACTCGGATATATTGGATGTGTTCTGCACATAGCAGACATTTTTCTTGGTGCTTTCCAACCCTGTTTCAGTTCATCTTCATGGCCATCCAGGGAGAAAGTCCTCATCGTCAGAGGAAGAAGCTGAGCTGTTTGTCCTAACGAAACCACAGGTCTATGGAGTAGAGAGGCCAGCCTGGGCCCTAGTGCACACCACCACCACAAGCTGCTCCTCCACGCCCGGGGGCACTGTGTATACCTCCAGGGGGGTCCCAGCCTCAGCCACTGAGCTCCTACAGTGGGGCCCTGGGTCAGCAGCTCCTGCCTCAGTTTCCTGGGCACTTAAAATGGCCACTTTGCAGAGCTGCTGTGGCTGCTCAGTGGGGTGAGACATGGCTCGTGCCCAGCACGTGCAAGGATGTGGTACACATTGATAGCCTGGCAGCTCCAGGCCTGCATGTACTGAACACACCATGGTTAGCACTTCCATTCCAGGTCTGTTTCTAGAAGCACCCGGGCTGTTCCAAGTCAACGAAAGCATCCCAGCCCACACAAGTCCTGAAGTGGCCTGGAAGGGCAGCGCTATTATTTTTTTTTTTTAAGATTTCTTTTTAATTTTTATTGGAAAGTCAGATCTACAGAGAGGAGAAACAGAGAAAGATCTGTCTGCCAGCCCACTCCCTGAGTGGCTGCAATGGCCTGAGCTGAGCCAATCCAAAGCCAGGAGCCAAGAGCGTCCTTCGGGTCTCCCACACAGGTATAGGATTCCAAAGCTTTGGGCCATCCTCCACTGTCCTCCCAGGCCACAAACAGGGAGTTGAATGGGAAGTGGAATAGCCAGGATACGAACCAGCACCCATATGGGATCCCAGCTGTCACAAGCCATCGCACCAGGCTCAACAATTCTCTTTTATTTAATTAGTTTATTTGAAAGGCAAAGAGACACAGAGAGAAAGACCTTTTAACCATTGATTCAGTTCCCAAATGCCCACAACAGCAGGGGCTGGGCCAAGCCAAAGCCAGGGGCCTGGCATTTCATCTGGGTCTCCCATGTGGGTGGCAGAGACCCAAGCACTTGGCCCAATACCTGTTGGCTCTCTGGGTAGGCATCAACAGGGAGTAGAGTCAGGAACAAGGCCAGGGCTCAAACCCAGGTCTCTGTGACATGGGATGCAGGTGACCCAAGCACTTGACCCATCATCTGCTGCCTCACAGGGCCAGGTTTAAGCTCTTGAATATGCCAGGATTCTAAAAGGAGCACTAGATGTTGATATCACTAATGAGGTATTGCATCCCACTCAACAGATGGATAAACTGAGGCCTGGAGGAATGTTGCTGACCCATCAGCAGTGCCAAAGCTTGGGTTCAGAGCCAGGTCTGGGGCTTGTGCTCTGGTTGGACCTGGTGGGCTCCCCAGGGACCACCCCTGCCCCCTGCCCCCTGCCCATGTTCTTTCTCATCAGCGAGGCCCAGACCCCGGGCCAGGCTGGGAATGTGCTGGGGCGGGGGCGGGGCAGGCCTGCCTGCGTCAAGGCCGTGTGTGTGAGTGTTTTATTGTTTGCCCGCAGAGGTGTGAATGAAGTAATGGGCCTTCTCCAGCACTCCATCTGTCTCGGCCTGACAGGCGCGCTCCGGGCCCGGGGCTGCTCTGTGTAAGCGCTGTCACCCTGCCATCCCCGCGCAGGCAGCTTCCTCCGGGAAACTCCGCTCAGGCCTCCTGCACCCGCAGCTGGCCCTGTCCGCAGCTCGTAAATTACCACAGCCTTCCCGGAACGCAGAGGGAGAGACAGACAGGGTGATAGGGAGACGGGCGAGGCCAGCAGGGAAGAGAGGGAGGCGGCGAGGGCAGCGGCAAAGAGGAACAGACAGACGGACGGACGGACAGACGGACAGTCTCGGGCAAGAAGAGAAAAGGAGACCGAGGCACTTGTGGGAACATGGAGAGACACAAAACGAAACAGAGGGACAGGCAGGGGTGGGTAGGGAAAGAGCAGGGGGAGAAGAAGAGCTGGAGGAAAGGGAGTGAGACACAGGAGGGCAGAGACCAAGAGCTGCCTGAGAGCTGGGGACCAAGCTCCGGGCCCAGATCTGCACCGGGCCACACGTGTACACACACAGAGACGGTGGCCCTGCCAGTCCAGCCAGTCAGACCTCCTGCAGCAAAGACCTTGCCGAACCAGCACCGGGCCTGGCAGGAAATTCAGTTTCCAACCTAAGTCACCCAAGCTGAGCTTTTCAAGATTTATTTACTTATTTGAAAGGCAAAATGAAAGAGAAAGAGGGAGAGGCCGAGAGAGCTTCCAGCCACTGATTCACTCCCCAGACAGCTACAGCAGTGAGGTCTGGGCTAGGCCTACAACTTCATCCAGATGGCTCAGCAGGGTGGCAGGGACTCAAGTTCTTGGGCCATCACCTGCTGCCTCCCACATATGTTAGCAAGAAGCTGGATGAGAAGCAGGACAGGATTCGAGCCTGGCATTGTGACATTCTGACATGAGGTGTGGGTGTCCCAAGTGGCATTTTAACCCAGTGTACCGCAGCATATGTCCCCAGGTTGATTTTTTTTTTTTTTAAAGAAAACCTCTCTCCAACCAAGCTTTGTCAGAGGGCTTTGTGCTCTAGCAAGAAAACAAACTTGAGTTTCCATGTTCTGAATTCTGTGCCCAGTCAGGGAGATGGGCAACATATAAAGGAGGTGGCAGGAGTTGGGGACACTGCTATGATGTAGCACCTAAAGCCTCCACCTGCAGTGCCAGCATCCCATATGAGCACTGGGTCAAGTCCTGACTGCTCCACTTCTGATCCAACTCCCTGCTGATGCTCCTGGACAATCAGCAGATGGCCCAAGGCCCTGGGACCCTGCACTAACACAGGATAGTTCCTGGCTTTGGACCAGCCCACTTCCAGCCATTGTAGCCATTCAGGGATGGAAGAACTTGCTCTTTGTCTCCCCCACCCTTCTCTTTAACTCACAAAAGAAAGAGAAAGAAACAGAGTGAGAAGAGAGAAAAAGGGCCCAGCGCAATGGCCCACTGCCTAAGATCTCACCTTGCACTTGAAGGATCCCATAGAGTGCCAGTTCGTGTCCCAGCTGCTCTGCTTCCCATCCAGCTCCCTGCTTGTGGCCTGGAAAAGCAGTCAAGGACGGCCCAAAGCCTTGGGACCCTGCACCCACGTGCAGAGGAGGAGGGTCTTTGCTCTTTTGAATTGGCTCAGCTCATGCCAATGAGGCTGCTTGGGAAGTAAACCAGTGGATGGAAGATCTTTGTGTGTGTCTCTGTGGATCTGCCTTTACAATAGAAAAAGAGAAGAAGAAGAAGAAGAAGAAGAAGGAGGAGGAGGAGGAGGAGGAGGAAAGAAAGAGAAAAGAAAGAAAAAAGGAAGGAAGGAAGGAAGGAAGGAAGGAAGGAAGGAAGGAAGGAAAGAAGGAAGGAAGGAAGGAAGGAAGGAAGGAAGGAAAAAGAAAGCAGATACCATGCATGGTATACGAAAATTTAAACTGAAAGAAAGATTGGGGGTTTTACTTTTCTGTGAAAGGCAGTCAACAAAAGATAGGATGGAAGTTTCCAGGGAGCGTGAATGACACATACAAAGATCCTGGGGCAGGAACATGCTTGGCATGACTGAAGTATGGTGAGGTGCAGATCAGAGTAAGGTGAAGAGTGATGAGAAGTGAGGCCAAGGGAGCCTGATGGCCGTGTGGGAGCCTGATGGCCACCGCCAGGATGTCCATGCTAACTGGGAGTGGCAAGGGACAGGCCAGAGGTGAGGACGACCTAATCCAATATATTTTCAGAAGCTCTTCTGGCTGTTGTTTTGAGAAGAAACTCCCGTGGGGAGCAGGAAGAGGTGGCTGAATTCCCCCAGCATGGAGATGAGGAGTTTAGACAAGGGCGACTGCTGTGGAAGTGAGAGAAGTGGTGGGATTTGGGGCGTGCTTGGTTGGAGAAACAGAGCTCAAGGTCAAAGTCAAGGTCTTGGGCCAGAGTGTCTGGAGAGCCACAGCTGCCATTGGCTGGCAGTGGATGGGAAAGAAGGCCAGGCCTGAGGCCACTGAGCATGCGAAGGCCACTGTGCCTCTGAACAGAGGGGTGCCAAGGACACAGATTGGGGCGGTGGTGGCTGCCTATGGGATTGAAAGCCAGGGAGCCGGGCAGTGTATGTCAATCATCCATAGCCTGTGTTTGGGAGACAAGAAAAGTACAGCCAAGGACATGAGGAAGGAAGGCTGAGACACCAAAAGGCCCAAGAGACTGTGGAGCCACAATGAAGGCAACGCAGACCTGGTCAGTCGCCCAACAGGGAGGACAAGTGGAGGGCTGAAAACGGGCCCTGCCGGGCTTAGCAACACAAGGGCCAGCAGAGACGATGCTGGGCTGTGCTCACCAAGTAAGATGAGAGAGATAGCAGCCACCATGAGCGTGGGCAGTTCCTAGAGACAGTCTGGGTCAGATAGGAAACAAAACATGGAGATGGCTTTGGGGAAAAAACAAACAACAACTTAAACATTTGGGATGACCTGAGATTTTTCTGATTCATGGTCCCATCCCCCAAATCACACTACATCACTACATCAGGAAGAGGGTTCTGAGACCCGCACGTGTAGGTCACCTTATGGGAATGCCTTGGAGAGGGACAACTGTGATGAGAAGGGGAGAGCAGCTGAAATGATGTTCTCAGATAGATAAAAGACCATGACAGTAAGTGACCAGGGCAGCAGTGGTCCCGTTGGTTTCTGACTGCCTGTGCCATGCAGTGGTTTCCACAAGCAACACAGCCACTCACACGGAAAACACTTTCTGAAGGCCATCTTCAGGAGGCAGGCACCTGCAGGGCAGCAGAAGAGATGGCCCAGTGCAGAACAGCCCAGAGCCCACCTAGGTGGACTCATCAGCCTTGGAGCCAGGACTCATCCACGGGTCCCAATTCTAGACAGCAGCCATCCTTCGCTCTCCTGGAGCCAGCACATGGAGCTCATGCCTGCAAGCTGGACAGGACTCCCGAGGGCACAGAGGCAGAAAGGGAGCCAAGGAGTTCCTGCCCAAGGCCCTCGGCCAGGTGACCAGCTCTGGTTCCCACGCAACGACCCGCACACTACTCAGCTGGTGGCATGGGACTGAGTGTGTGTGTGTGTGTGTGTGTGTGTGTGTGTGTGTGTGTGTTGGCATGTACACCAGCACACACAGGGACAGACCTTATTCCACTGAATCCTGGATTCCTCTTCAGGGTTGGGCAGGAAGGGGCTTCCCCCTTCATGACATCTTCCCAAGTGGTCACCCACTTTCTGCTGCCACTGCTACCTGACCCCATCCTCCTCCTTCTTCACCTCCACCCCCCACCACCCTGAACCTCTCTTTCCCAGAGCCCCCAGTTGTTCCTCCTCCTTCCCCGGCCCAAAGGAGGCTGCGGTAGGAAGCAGCCCGCTGGGCATCATCTGTTAGCACAGCACCCACATCACCTAGGAATACATCCAGGTGAGCTCTGCCCAAGACAGGGATACTCATAAGGAGGGTCCCTGCTACCTGCCGTCCAGGGGAGCAGTCATCTGGGCAAGCCCAGGATGCTCCAAGGCTGCCCTGCCCTGGGGTCTTGCCTTTCCTTTTCCTTCTTTTATTGAATTTTTAAATTTCTTTGAGAGACAGAAAACAGACAGAGCCCCCATCTGCTGGTTTACTGCTCAGATACCCACAAGAGCCAGTGATGGGCCAGGGCCAAAGCTCAGTCCCAGAATCCTACAGCTGTGGCAGGGACCCCAGTTCTGGTGCCATCGCCTGCCATCTCCCAGGGTTCGCGTCAGCAGAAAGCTTGAGTCAGAGCTGGGGCTAGAACCAGGCCAGGACCTCCAGTGTGGGACTTGGGCATCATAACAGCTGGGCTGGGCACCTGCTCCCTCCATCACTTTTTTTTAAAGGAAGAATTTGTAGTTTTTTAAGGGTTTTGCTTTGCCAAGCAATTTTTTAAAATAATTTTTTTTAAAAAATTCTTATTTTAAGATCACTCGAACATACATAAAAGTCACAAGAATAGTACAAAGAGCTCTGTATATGTATTTCCCATGGTTGTTCCTTTTACCGTTTTTCTGTATTTGTCATATCATCATTTGTAATACTCGTCTACTCTCCTTTGAGCCCTTGGACGCTGCCTTTGCCTGCATGCTCCCATGTGCATTTTCTAAGAATAAAGATCGTCTTTTATATAACACAGATCCTACAATTATATAATCAGGGAGTTGAGTGTTGATGTAATGTTTTTTATCTAATCCACAGTTCTTACTCGGGATTTGAAAGTCACTTTGCTCACAGTTTCTTGGACAGATCAACGTTTTGTAGGGAGTTGCTTGTGTTATGTGACTTCCAATCACAGTGTCCTTGAATTACTTTCCCTCAAAATAAGATGTATCTATTATTTAAAAGGGGGAGAGAGAGATCTTCCATCTGCTGATTCGCTCCCCAAATAGCCACAACAGTCAGGGCTGGGCTAGGCTAAAGTCAGGAGCTAGGTAGGCTCTTCACTGGGGTCAGTGGGCGGCAGGAACCCAAACGTTTGTCCCATCTTCTGCTCCTTTGGTTGGGTGCTTTAGCAGGGAGCTGGATGAGAAGCACAGTAGGGACTTGAACTAGCATTGCAATGTAAGGTGCCAATGTGACAAGTGCAGTATGACCGACTGCACCACAATGCCGATCGTAACAGTTCCAGAGGGTGTGCCATGGAATCCAGGGTTTCACCAAGGCAGGGAATGGTTTTAAGTGGAATTCGTTCGAAGTGGGGGAAGAAAACCCACTCTCTTCATGTCACATTTGACAGTGGGGGCAACTAACTCTCCCAGGCCGCCTTGAGAGCTGGCAGCCAGAAAGGCCGCAATCTACAACAGTCATTTATTCGCTTAACTGACACTCCTCAAACACATCACGGAGAAGAGAATGGGCTCATCCTGGAGTGGCAGGCGTGGCACACACCCAGCCCAGCTTGCAGAAGAAGCTGCCAGGGCAGGCAGGGGGAAGACTCTGGCCCAGCCCCATGTGGCCCGGCCAAGGTGGGCTCGGAGCTCATCTTCCAGTCCAGGAGCCCTGGAGCGGGGCAGACGGCCTGTGACTGAGCAACAGCTTTTCCAAGAGCAAATGTGTCCTTTGAGTAAACATTTGTTCAATCAGCAAACTGGTGAACATTCAACAAACAGGGCTCCAGGCAGCAAATATTTGCTCTCTGAACAGTATTGACTCAGCTCCCACTCTATGCACAGCCACTGTGGACGTGGTGTTGGGGACAGAGGCCCAGGTGGCAGAAAGCCAGGCTAGCCCTCTGCACAGGACTAACGGGGCCAGAACTTCTTCTTCAGTTCCTCCTACCCCAGGCCCTGCCACCCAATCCCACAGCAGAAGGCACCCACAGCCCAGCCCCGGCTCCCAGGACCCTAGCACCCTAAGCCCTCCTTTGTGAATCAAGCCCTCCCAGGACCAGGTGCGCCCTCCCGTGGCTGGCTCACCCGGGCAGATTCATCTGTGTAGAGTGCAGTTCAGCAACAGTTCCTGGCAATCTCTCAAGCAGGCACAAGTGCCCAGGCAGTGTGCCACTTTGAAGGATTCAATGTCAGGAGCCCCTCCTAGATGTGGAGGCAGCTCTGCATGCAAGGTTGACAACCATGAAGTCAGCTTGTGTAGGTTGTCCTTTGACAAGCACGGGAACACCTGGCAAGAAAGTTCTAACACCTACGGAGGAGAGCTCTTCAAAATGGTATTCATGAGACAAAGCCAGTTTTTCAGAAATACTATAAATGCAGAAAAAAATCTGATGAAGACCAGCACTGTGGTGCAGTTGGGTGGTAAGCAGTTGGTTGGTAGGCAGTTGGTTGGGACACTGCCTACGACCACGGCATTGCCTTTGACCCACTCCCCGTTGCCCCGCTTCCAATCCAGCTTCCTGCTAATGTGCCTGGGAAAGCAAAGGAGGATGGCCTGAGGGCTTGTGTCTGTGCCATCCCTGTGGGAGACACAGATGGAGTTTCTGGTCCAGCCCTCACCATGGCAGGCATTGGGAGACTAAAGCAACCAGGTGGAAGATCTCTCTGTCTGTCTCTCTCATCACTCCACCTTTCAAAAATGAATAAAAATGAATCTCTAAAGCAGAAGAGTGTCTAATAGGATAGATGCCAGAAAAGTTAAAATCCACTTCTCTCTCTACAAGAGAATTACACGTGATTCTGTGCAAGTTTTTGCCTTGCTCAGCTTCCCCTGATTTCTTGGGTCCTAGTGCTCCAGCATGTATGAGTACAGACGGTTGTGGACACAGAGAGGTCTCATGAGGCCAGTAGGGGCTGATTCTATCATTTCAAACCCAGAGAAGAGAGAGTTGTTTGATATCTGGCCTGGTCCTAATGCTATTCTGACCAATGCTAGGAGAATGGAGTCATGGGATTCCCACCCCATCCTCCCCAAACACACAAACCCACACGCTCTTAGCAGTAAACATGGCTTCTCTGTGCTGGGAGACAACACAAGAGAGGGGAGGGTTTTAAATGAGTGGGATGATCACGAGTGTTGGCAGGATCTTCGCCAGGACGTGCTCCTGTAGGTTCAAGGGCTTGGGCAGCAGGTGCCTGAGGCACAGCTCTCTATGCACATGCGTCCTTGCCCACACAGCTCCAGAAAGAGGCAGCCCAGTGGATGCTTGGTCCCAAGCCCAGCAACGGGTGTTCATCAGCCCCACAAGGGTGAGCAAGCCACAGCACCCTTGCTTTCTTCCTCCGGTGCATGGGAAGGCACGGGCTTTGTGAACTGTGAAAGCCGTCTTCACTTCAGGCTTGCAACAGAGGCCTCTCTCCATGGTGCTCCGCAGGCGTGGCACAGCCCATGAGGGGCATGTGGCTCTGGCTTCAGGCAGCGTCTTCAGCTGACGTGGGGTGGAGTGGGGCAGCAACACTCCTTTACCGTGGGGCCAGGGCAGAAGCCCCGGGTCCAGAGCATTGAACAGACCCAGGAACTCACACCAGCTCACCCAAGCCGGGGAGGGGCGAGCCCGGGGCCCTGCTGGCAGCACCCGCCAGGCTGGGATTTATGGGCCTCTTTTGGACACGTTAAAGATCACATTAAGTGCAATAAATGTAGATCACGCTCCTAAATAAGCGGAGATTTATCCCCGGATCCTCTCCACAGGGGCCAGGCCCATAAATCCTGCCAGAGCCTGTCCCGGGGTAAGGGATGGGGGAAGGGCGCCATGGAGGTGGGGGCAGGCAGGAGAAGGGCGGCCGGTTCCAGGTACAGAGCTATTGGTGCGGGGTGGGGTGGGGGGCACTGGCTGTTCCTGCCCCAGGCCCGCTAACCCCTTCTGCCCCCTGACTCGCTGGTACTCTTATTCCAGCCCTCTCCCTTGCCCCTTCCCCATCTCCCCCCTCCCCCACTGCCCTGCCCCCTTCTCTTTTCCCCAGCCCAGCCCCCACGTGCGTATAATTCAGTAACAGACAGGAAAACAGTATCAGGACGCTCATGTTGAGAAAGACCAGCCTCTGGGACTTCTAACTAGGGAGCCTGACTGCGGCTCAGAGCCGCCTTGGCCATGGGATGAGAGGGTCCTGCGGGAAGGAAAACCCAGCTTGTCGGCAAATGCAAATTAACAGAGCCATAAATTCAGGGCTGATGAGTCACAATGCAGCCTGCTTCAAAGGGTTCTTTAACGACAAAACTGCTTCCTTCAAGTGTCTGTTTATAGCTCAGCCATTCGCAGAAGGACCAGGAGGCCCCACCAGGAGCAAACAGGGAAACCCAGGAGAGGAAACAGGGCAGTTACCACCTTGCTTAATCACACCCCCCCCCGCCCCCCAGGACCAAACACCCCCAGAGGGGAGCATTCTGATCCCCTAATACTGCCAAGGCCCCTGCTCCATGCGCTCAGTCCCCAGCTCTGGTGAAACCACCCCTGGGAACTTGAGGGGTATTGGAGCCAGAGAAATGGGCACAGGAGGGTTCACATGGGGTCCTGACGTGCAGGCTACTAATTCTATTGTCAAATGTCAGAGACAGGCATGACTGGCCTACTCCAGGCGGGAGGCAGGGCATGGCAGTCAAAGATGGGATTTTTTTTCCCCTAAGGGAAAACAGAACTAAAATCCACGGCTTCTGTAACTTTCCCAGAGAACAGTGCAAAGCCAAGCCTTTGGGAATGTATCGCCCCAGAATCCCTTGCAGATGACTCTCAGCAGCTCCTGGCACGGCAGGCACTGCCCCATAACTGCTCTGATTAGATCTAAAAGTGCCCAAGGTCATTGATCAGGGCCCCAAGGTCATGATTGCCTTGGGCCTCAAGAAATGACACCCCAAGAGAAAGGCCTTGGTGGAAGTCTCAGAAACCACGTGTCCCCCTGTCTTGTCCTGTCTCTCTCCCTACCCCCACCCCACCTCACCATCACCAGGCCAGCTCCAGAATCAAGAATTCCTCCTCCCCAACGCAGGGCATGGAAACACAACCTTGTTCCCAAGGCCAGCCACAAACCCATGCCATAACCTTTCTGTGTAAGGGCAGCCATGAAGGGGTTCTCTGCTCTGTCCCTCGTGTGCCCAGAGCTCACAGCACCCCCACTGCAGACAGGGAAGGAGGGAGGCTCGCTGCCCTGGCGTGGGCCCACGGGCTGTTCCTGCTCCCGGAACATCTGCTCGCACACTTTGTCCGGCGCCTCCAGCTCTTCCCTCGGGCCCCACGTAAGGCCAGCATCTAGTCAGTGTTTACACTGTCCTCCGGCTAGCCCGACTCTCCTTATAAGGTTGTCAACTGTGGCCCTTGATACCGGGCAGAGAAGGGGGACTGTCTTGTCCACTCCCCATGACCCCACCCCCCCCACACACACAGAGATCACAATCTCACTGACCGTGGGCGGAGCACCTCCCCCAGCAGCCCTGCGTGGGAGGCTTTGTCGATGTTTCACAGGAGACTAATCTGGGCCTGGAAAGACCCAAGCCTTGGTCAATGAGCTGGTAAAGGAGAAGACCCAACTGTCCGTCTCTCGCACCTTCCTGGGCTCCTCCAGGCCAGGGACAGCTGGGCTCACCTCTCAAGGCCCACAAATCAGCATATTCTGTTCACAATCCTGAATGACAGACATGCCACCTTGGTCAATGTCACATCTAAAACCAATGAATGGCTATATTCCAGGGCTATGCCAAGTTGTATGTTGGAGCCCAAAACACAAAAAGCGTGTAACTGCTACATATACTTGTCGTTTGGGGCCTTTTTGTTGTTGTTGTTGTTGTTGTTAATATTTAGGATTTATTTGAAAGCCCTTTATTAGCTTTTTTTTCCCCTAGAATGTTAACATAGTTTATTGAGGGGTCAGTGCTGTAGTATATAGTAAGTTAAGCCTTATACTTCAGTGCCAGTATCCCATTTAGGCACTGGCTCAAGTCCTGGCTGTTCTACTTCTGATCCAGCTCCCGCTAATGTAACTGAGAAAGCAACAGAGAATAATAGCCCCCAGTCATTGGGCCCCTACGTCCCTGTGGAAGATTCAGAAGAAACTCCTGGTTTCAGAAGAGCCCAGCTCTAGCTACTATGGCTGCTTGTGGGGTGAAGCATTTTGCGGAAAATCTCTCTCTCTCTCCTTCTCTCTCCTTCTCTCTCCTTCTCTCTCCTTCTCTCTCTGTAAAATCTACCTTCCAAATAAAAAGAAGCAGGAGCTGGTACAGTGGCACATCAGGCTACTCCAGCATCCCATGTGGGCACTGGTTCATAACCCAGCTGCTTCATTTCCAATCCAACTCTCTGCATGTGGTCTGTAAAAGCAGTAAGAGATGACCCAAAGCCTTGGGCACCCATTTGAGAGGCCAGTAAGAAGCTCCTGGCTCCCGGCTTCTGATTGCCTCAGCTCTGGCCATTGTGGACATGTGAGGAGTTAGCCAGTGGATGGAAGATCTCTCTGTATCTTCTCTTTCTGTAAAAATCTACTTTCAAATAAAAATATCCATATGTGAAGACACAATGCTGGGTCCAGCGCGATAGCGTAATGGTTGAGGTCCTCGCCTTGAATGTGCCGGGATCCCATTTGGTCTCCGGTTCTGGTCCCGGCAGCTCCATTTCCTATCCAGCTCCCTGCTTGTGACCTGGGAAGGCAGTCGAGGATGGTCCAGGGCCTTGGGACACTACACCTGTGTGGGAGTCACGGAAAGAAGTTCCTGGCTCCTGGCTTCGGATTGGCATAGTACCAGCCATTTCGGCTGCTTGGGGAGTGAATCATCAGACAGAGGATCTTCCTGTCTGTCTCTCTTCCACTCTGTACATCTGCCTTTCCAATAAAATAAATAAATCTTAAAAAAAAAAAAAAAAGACGCAATGCTGATGGCTACCACAGTAACCAGAGAAGGGTGGAGTTTGCCTCCAACCAAACCTGAAATGGATGACTGTGGGACCACCATTGCACCAATGAGGGGCACAGACCCATATCTCCCACCAATAAGGGCTGAGGTGACCCCCATTTCGGCTTCTGTGTCAAGGAGAGTTTAAAAAGCCCCTTCCCCGTCTCTTCCGGGCTCTTCCTTCTCTGCAGCTCACTCCTTCACGTCTGTCTTTCTGCTGCATGGGGAAGGGAAGCCCGTGACCGTGGTTCCCTGAAATACAGGCCATCTAAATTATTTTTATATATTCGGTTGAGTTATTCTTTCCCTGGTGGTCGGCAAATATAACATTTTGGCAAGCGGCAAATCTAACAAATGCAGCATGCATCTCTACTTCCAAACAAAAGATGGACTCCCAATGAAAGTGTTGGATATATCTAGACAATGGGATGATGGACTGTCTAACATTGTCTGTGCCAGCAATGTCTGGGCACACTTAAATAGCAAACTGATGGAATTGTAACTCCTTGTGAAGGAATGTGCTGTTGTGACAATATGGGAAAAATCAGACGGGGGTGGAAACTGGGGGGAGAGGAATCCCAGACTGTACAGAATTGTATGATAAAATTCAAAAATTAAAATGTAATAAAGTAGAAAAAATAAACCTTTACAAAAACAAAAATGTATCTATTTCTAAAAAAGTTGATCCTATATTTTTAAAATTAGAATATTGAAAAACTGAGAAGATAGAACATTAAAATTCATAAAATCATTCTAATAAAAGTCTAGATGCTTTATATTTACATTCAAATCAGAATTTTAAGTTGGCATTTTGCTTTCTTGGCTTCAAAGGAAGAAAGTTAATCAAAAAAATAACCAAATTTAGGAGCTAGTACTGTGGCATAGCGGGCCAAGTTGCCCATCTGCAGAGCTGATATCCCGCATGGACACCATTTGGAGACCCAGCTGAACCACTTCTGATTCAACTTCCTGCTAATGCACCTGGGAAAGCAGCAGAAGACGGTGTAAATGTTGGGCCCCTGCACACGTGGGACACCTAGAAGAAACTCCTGGCTCCTGGCTTCATACCAGCCCTGCTCTGTCTGTCTTAGACTTTTGGGGAGTGAACCAGCGAATGAAGGATCTCCCTCTCTCTATGTAATGCTTTCAATCAAATAAATAAGTCTTTTTTTAAAAGTCAAAATTGAAAGCCTACTTCTTTATCCACTTTGTCTCTGATTTACAGTTTCTCTCAAAAGAGACAGAAGTTGAGGCCAGCACGGTGGCACTGCAAGCTAATCCTCCACCTGCAAACACTGGCATCCCACATGGGCACCGCTGGAGGGACAGCGGGGATCTGGGGCCTTAGAGACGATGACAGAAGCCTAACACAAGAGCCCTGATATGAAATTTGCTGGAGGGAGTGGCACAAGTGACTACAAACGAAGACTTGGGTACCAAACACCATCAGTAAAATCAAACTGTAAACCTGTGGGTGACACATCTTAGAAAACTGCGCTAAGGAGAAGAATCTGCTAACCAGAAGTACAATGACCGAGAGCAAAAGAAGAGACAGAGGCACAGTGAATATGACTGAAGACTCCCCTGCAGAGGAGCAAAAGCTTTTGCCAACCTCAGAGTTCACTGAGAAATAACTTGAAGAAATGGAAGATACAGAACTTTCGAAAAGCTTGTTATAAAGCCCCTTATCAACAGCTAGAAGCACATACAGGAATTTAAGGAATATGTTACATAGGAAATAGAAACATCAAAACAAAATGAAGCAGAATTATTAGAAATGAAGGACACAACGGAACATATTAAAAATTCCATGGAAAGCCTCAGCAATAGAATAAATGAGACAGAAGAAAGAATCTCAGAATTGGAAGATATTTCTTGTCACAATGAGTAAACATTCCAAAAGCTGGAAGTGGAGCTGGATCAAGCTAAAAAAGTTATTTAAGAATGAAGAGACACTATCAAAAGACCAAATATAAGAGTTATGGGAGTTCCAGAAGATGCAGGAAAAGAAGCTGGGTTTAAAACTATATTCAACGAAATAATAAATGAAAACTCCCCTAATAAGAAGAAATAATTGGGAAACAACACCCAGGAGGGACACAGAACTCCCAGTAGGGTTGGCCAAAAGTGATCTTCACCATGGCATATGCTAATCAAGCTCTCTTCAATCAAATGAAAAAAAAGATCGTTAAATGTACACATGAAAAAAACCCACTGATATATAAAGGAATGGCAATCAGGCTCACAGCTGACCTCGCAGGAAACTCCATAGGCCAGAAGAGAATGGAGCGACCTGTTCCAGATTCTAAAAGAAAAAAAATGTCAGCCCAGAATAATGTACAAATGAAATAAAATTCTTCCACAGTGAAGAAAAGCTCACAGAGTTCACCTCTTCCAGACCTACCCTACAAGTGATACTTAAAGATGTTCTTTCACCAGGAAAAAGGAATAGCACCTACCAAAACCAAAGGCAAATGTGAAGAACATCCCAGTAAAATAACAACAGAAGATTAAATCAAAGAATGAACAACCCATTGCTAAAATGGCAGGACCAAATTACCACCTATCCATATTAACCCTAAATGTAAATGGCTTAAATCCATCAACCAAATATCATAGATCAGTGGACTGGATCAAAAAATGAAACCCATTTATCTGTTTCCAACAGGAGATACATTTCACCAACAGAGATCAGCAGAAACTATATCTCATGGATTTTGATGTTTTTGTTTTTATTTTCATTTCTTAAAAATAGTCTTTTTTCTCATTTCAAATTCTTCACTGACACATAGATCATACAGTAGCATCATTTTCTTCAAGAAGGTTCTTGGTTTTCTTTTTCATTTCCTCAATGACACATTAATCATTCAGTAGCATGTTATTTAATTTCATTGCATTATGAATTTCTACTTTTCTTCCTGTTGTTGATCTTTTTGTAACTTTTCATTTAAGGGGATGTACAGTAACTGTGTAATGGAGACTGTCATATCCAGATGTGAGGATACAATGCAGTATGCATCTCTACTTCCAGACAAAGATGGACTCCCAATGGAACTGTTAAATATATCTTGAAAATAGGATGCTGGACCTTCTGCCATTGTCCATGCCTGCAATGTTAGCATACACTTCAATAGCAGAATGATGAGCTTATGACTGTTTACGAAGAACTGTACTATCATAGTGATAGAGAAGAAATCAGATGGAGGGGGGATGACCGAGCAAGGGAATAAGCAACATCCCAAAGCCTACGGAACTGTATCATAAAATAATTTTAAAATGAAAAAGATAAAAAAAAACTAAGTATCCACAGGAACTTCAGGTGTTTTTTTTTTTTCCTTCGAATGGCAGAGGCATAGAGAGCTCTGCCATCTGCAGGTTCACTGTTCAAATGCCCACAATGGTTGTGGCTGGGCAAGGCCAATGTCAGAAGCCCAGAACTGCATCTGGGTCTCCCATGTAGGTGGCAGGGCCCCAAGTGTGTGAGCCATCATCTACTGCCTCCGAGGGGGTATATGGCAGGGAGCTGGAGCACAAGCAGAGCCAGGACCCAAGCCAGGCACTCGGATGGGAGGCACGGCATGCCAGCTGCCGTGCCAGATACCCACCCCTGGAGATGCTTTTGAAATTCTGTTTATCCCTGGAATAAAACACAATGCAGCTGTTTTGAATCATGTTTTTGCAAAATAACATTTTTGAAGAATATCTAATGACATGGGAAAACATTCATGAGGTTTTTTTGTGGAAATGCAAAATTAAAAAACTGTATATTATGAATTATTTCATTTTTACAGAGCGTGGGTATATTGAAAAAAACCCAGCTTCACGAAAATGTTCACTGGGGTTGTTCCGGCAGGATGAGCTTGTCGGTGAGGTTTTTAATCTTCCTCTGACTTTCTGGATGTGTGTCTTTTTCTACTCTTTTCTATTTATTTTCCAGGGAGTCTGGCCTTGTTTGATAATCAGGAAAAAGACACAGCATTTTAAAATCGGTTCGTCCCCGGAATGGGCACTGCATACAGGCCGAGGAGGGCAGGAGCGTCCTGGTTTTGAGCCCTGGCTCATTCCTGGAACTCAGAGCAGATCCTGGCACATAGGAGACGTTCAGGAAACACCTGCTGGGTGACTGCTGATGGATACATGACACAGATGATCCTTTCATTCATCAGGACCCGTGGTGATACAGGCAGAAGCATGACCCACTGAGGGAAAGGGGAGACTGCTCTCACCTGCAGGCAGAAAGCACAGTTTCCAAGGTCAGCCTTGTGGAGAGGCGGGGGTCAGGTCCTCTGCTGCGTCTCTCGCTGCTCTCAGGTTCTCTTGGTTTCAGCCAGGAAGAGGGCTCTGGCAGCTGCTGAGTTGCCCTCTTCTCACTTGCCTAGAATGCCATGGCACGGGGCAGAACTGTTCCCAGAACGTCAGGGAGCCCTGCAGTCTCCCTCAGCCACTCTCCCAGCCGGCATCCATGGCCAATGCCTCGGGGAGCCTCAGCGCAGCCACACCCAGCATCCTGCCTTCAACTTTCTCTTTCATCTGAAAAGCACAGAGTTTCCATACACTGATTAGCTCCCCAAATGCCCTCAACTGCTGCAGCTGGAGCCAGGAAATGGAAAACAATCAGGTGTCCCATGTAACAGGAGCCCACTTACTTGTAAAACATAAAATTGTAGGGCCTGATGCAGTAGCCTAGCAGCTAAAGTCCTCACCTTGCACTTGCCAGGATCCCATATGGGAGTCGGTTCTAATCCTGGTGGCCCCGCTTCCCATCCAGCTCCCTGCTTGCGCCCTGGGAAAGCAATCAAGAACGGTCAGAGGACTTGGGACCTTGCACCTGCGTGGGAGACCTGGAAGAGGTTCTGGGCTCCTGGCTTCAGATCGGCTCAGCTCTGGCCATTGTGGTCACTTGGGGAGCGAACCATCGGAAGGAAGATCTTCCTCTCTGCCTCTCCTCCTCTATGGATATCTGCCTTTCCAAGAAAATGAAAATCTTAAAAAAAGGGGGGGAGAAACTTGTACGTCCCACAGTCATAGGAAAGAGTTTATTAAGCTTATGACAAAGTTTTAGAACCCAAAACATTCTAAAGAATAAAATCGATGATTCTTCAGGATAATGAGCCAGCAGGGGTCACTGGGAACCGGACAAAGAGGGTCACCGAAGACTCTGCTCTCGGTCAACTCTCACCTTTCCCTTCTCTGGTGCATGCACTGTGACCTGCTGGCCAGAGCCATGGGACTGTGACGTTTACCCTTCAGGAAACTCGCATCACTTCCAGAAGGCAGCACTCCGGAGGCTAACGTTAAAGCAGCTGGCACAAGCAAGCCATCAGTTTCCCAGGGTCACCAGATTCTTCTACCCAGGGCACTTTGTGCGCAGGTGACATTCTTGGGCTCTCGTCACTGGGATAGTAATCA
The DNA here is from genome assembly GCF_030435755.1 of Ochotona princeps. NCBI lineage: Eukaryota > Metazoa > Chordata > Mammalia > Lagomorpha > Ochotonidae > Ochotona > Ochotona princeps. The sequence goes on from NC_080833.1 coordinate 15,424,391, forward strand.
CATCCTTTGAGAATTCAGTTGCAAAAACAGAACTTATTTCCAAGCAGACTAGCGCCCTGTAAATCCAGCCCTCATTGCAAGGCAAAAATAAAGCAGACACAGCAATAATGACCAGGAGCTTCTTTGACAGGTGGGGAAACTCAGGCTCCGAATTCAGAGGTCCTTGGAATGTCAGAAGTTTCACCAGCATGCCACAGGTTCTGAGAAGTCCTGCATGGAAGAAGCGGGTTGGATTTTGCTGATATCAGTGTTTGCCTGAATTTTTCAGGCCCTGGTGGTCTTTCTTCCTTTTCTTGACAGCTGTGGAGCACAACGGGAATCCCTGTACTATGCACCCCCACGGCCGAACTCATTCCCACAGCAACAGCTCACGTGGTCCTCTACAGGCACGCCCGCCCAGGTCCACAGAAAATCACCGAGACACAGGGGCTCTGCCAAGCTACCACAGCCGCCACTCACTTCCCTTCAGGAAGGGAAAGTTGTGGACTCGCAGCCTGGGCCCCTGGGATTTGCCAGACCTTATACAAGAAAACATTACTGACATTCTGACCCACGCGGCAACAATTACAGCGCTACGGGCTGTGACTTTTATGGCCTATTCTGTTTGCTTTTCAATTTGAGCCAAGGGTAAACTTTAGGGCAAAAGTGCAAGGGCCATTTCTTGCTATGTCTTCCCCAGGTTCCCATCTTGTGTGGTTCTAGTACCCCCTGCCGTGTCCCCCGTTCCTCTCCCTCTAAGGATTCCCCTCATCATAGCACCCACCCCTCCGGTTATAGTACTTGGCCCGAGGAGTGGGCAGTTGACCCAAACACAGCTAACTTGATCCCTTCTGAGAAGTTAGATGCAGGGACACTGGGAAAAGTACCCTGTCCGGTCGGAGCACTATACATGAAATGCTGCCCAGAAATCCAGCTGGAACACATGCATCCTGAGAAGATAACCAGCCACCCTCTCCCACCCTGGGAGGGAGAGCAGGCTGCACTGAGGGCAAGTGCCTGCCTAGGTGACAGGAACAGCTCTAACCCCAGCACTGTCCCTCTACTTTGCTGTGCATTTCTGGACAGTTCATTTCCACCACTAAAGTTTTTCTCTCTGTGATAACTGGAGGGTCCTTCCAGCCCTGGCACCTGCTCTCAGCCCCGCCTTCTCCCTTAAACGTCTTTCTTCCAATCTGATCTGATTCCCACACAATTTGCCTCTGACTGCCTGAGCTGGTCCGTCTGTGCATCCATTTATACTAGAGTGTGAATAACCAACGCAAGGTGGATTCGTGTTCACATTTGCGTGTGGATTGGTTGAGTAACTGTCCACACGTGTATGTTAAGCACTAGCTGATGGTCTAAGACTTCTCCCAGGGGTGGGCATTGTGGCACAAGAGCAAAGTTGCTGCTTGGGATGCCTGTCTCCAAAAACAGAGTACCTGGATATGAGTCTCAGTTCTACTTCCAATCCAGCTTCCTGCCAGAGTACACCTTGGGAGGCAGCAGATGATGGCTCGAGAACCCGGGTCCCACCAGCTTGTATGAGATCCAGAGATCAGAGCTGCCTGGCCCAGACCTGGCTGTCTGGAATATCTGAATAGTCAATTAGCAGACTAAAGCTCTCTTCCTCTCTCTCTCTCTCTCTCTCTCTCTCTCTCCCTCCTCTCTCTCTGTCTTTCAAATAAAAATAATAACTTTTTTTTAAAGATTTATCTATTTTTATTGGAAATTCAGATTTACAAAGAAAAGAAGAGACAGAGAGAAAGATATTCCATTTGATGGTTCACTCCCCAAGAGGCCGCAACAGCCAGAGCTGAGCTGATCCAAACCCAGGAGCCAGGAGCCCTTTCCAGGTTTCCCACATAAGTGCAACAATGTTGTGTTGTTATGTAACCACTGCCCTCTCCAACCCACTTGCTCTCCTGCTTCCCATGGACAGACTCGGAGGACAGAAGGAATAATCTCTCTCCCCCTTACCCATTTGCCTTCTGGCCCACTCGAACCACTCTACCTGACAGTGACCCACATGTGTCTGTCTTCCTCACCTTCCGAATAAACCTTACCACTGCTTAAGCCAGCCATGTTGATGCCTGTGCTTAAAATGCTTTTTCACTAAGAAGCAAGAAGCTAGGAAATAAATATTCAAGCCAAAACTAGCCAACACAACAGGGACCACCCCATCAGCTCAGTCACCACTTGCAACAACAAAAGCAGAGTACGATTAGTATTAGTCTACCTTTGAGTGAGGGCACATGGCACGGAGAGGTTAAGTAGCTTGTCTGGAGCCACACAGTGATGTTACTGGGATCAGCCCTCAGAGGCCCAGGTTGCAACTCCTGCCCTCCCTTGGTCCTCTGTATGTCCATCTTCTCTCCATTCTTTGGCCTTTTCCCTGGTTTACAAAAGAATGGCAGCTGCACCGTACAATTGTCCCCACAAGGTCAAGTTCCCAAGCAGCACAGAGCCTCCCCGAAGGAGAACTAGAATCCAAAGTGGAAAATCAAGCTCTCCAGTATGGGAAGCAGGCACCCCAAGGAGTCAAACGCTTGCCTTAGATGCAATTTTTAAAGTATTTATTTATTATTTATGTGTTGGATACACAAAGTAGCAGAGAGAGAGATTTTCCACCTGCTAGTTCACTCCGCAAATGGCTATAATACATAGGGCTGGGCCAGGCTAAAGTCAGGAAGCAGGAATTCCATCTTGGTCTCACAGGTGCATGGCAGAGACAACTTCTGCTGCCTTCCCAGGTACATTAGCAGGGAGCTCAACTGGAAGTGGAGCAGCCAAGACTCAAGCCAGCTGAATTGGAACACTGATATGAGATACAGGTATACCGAGCAGTGGTTTAACCCGCTACGCCACACCAGGCCATGTCCACCCCAACTACCAATGAAAAACTTTTAAAATATGTTATTTATTTTTATGGGAAAGGCAGATCTACAGAGAAAAGGAGAGATGAGAGAAAGATCTTCCATCCACTGGTTCACTCCCCAAGTAGCCACCATGGCCAGAGCTGAGCCAATCCAAAGCCAGAAGCTTCTTCTGGGTCTCCCACGCGGGTGCAGGGTCCCAAGGCTTTGGGCCATCTTCAACTGCTTTCCCAGGCCACAAGCAGGGAGCTGGATGGAAAATTGGGTACCCAGGACATAAAACAGCAGCCATATGGGATGCAAGGAGAGGACTTTCGCAACCCGGCTACCGAACAGGGCCCCACCAATGTAATTTTTAAAACCATCTCTGATCCCAATTTGTCAAATCCCGAAAGGTCAGCTGTGCCTCCCTGCATTTAACCTGTGCTGCCACACGATGACGGATGATGCAGTTTCCCTTCCTTAAGCAGGTGCAAAAAGCAAAGTTCCCAGAGGTGGGGGATTATCTGATTGGGGGCAGGGGCTGGCTATAACCCAGGACTTCATCGTTCATCTTGGAGCCTCCCAGCCAAGCTCACAGCACAGGAAATGTTCATGACGCATTGTATTGCGGGAACATCGAAGCTAGTTGCCAAATAACATAGACATGCTATCGCAATGTGGTTGGCCCAACGCATGCGCGCGCACACACACAAACTCCCCAGCAGTTTAGTTGTTTACTCCAGGATGGGTTCTGTTTCAGTCTCTTCTTTCCCAGTATCTCATTTCCATCCTTTTTGTAGAGTGAACACGTGCCTCTTTTTCAAGGCAGGCTTCACCTACCAATCTATCTGTGGGGTTCACTCTGCACTTGGGTCACCTTATTGTGCACCTCATCCTGCCCTCTGTGCTCATCCAGGATGCACACCCATCCCCACACGCCCCTGCCGGCCCGAAGTCCTGTAGATGTACGAGCTCCGTCACTGACCCAGGAAGGGTTCAGCCCCTCACTGTTGATCATGTCTGCCTGAGCATTGGCCTGGTCTTTCTTGCTGCTCTGCGGAGGTCTGGTGCCCCAGCATGGAGTGTGGCTGCTGCTTCCGCAGAATGTGTGTGAAGTGACTCACAAGGATTGCCCCCAAACAGGAGCCCCAATTTCAGGCAAGGGCTACCCAGGCAGGCTTCACAGAATGGAGACCCCTTGTCCACCCGGAAACCTGAATGAGCTGCCACTGAAGGACAGTGTCAAAGGGAGCATAGAGGGTCACCCCAAGTAGCCATGAGCTCTCCACCCAAAAGGAGCAGCTGAAGCCAGACCTTGGAGTCAGCATCTCACCTGCCTGAGATGCTCACAAGAGTACACAGAGGCTTGTACACACACACACACACACACACACATAGATCTACACACTAGATTTGTGTGCGCATGGGAAAGTCTGCACCCATGCAGAAAACATGTGCACACATAGGCGGGGGCATGCACACACAAGCGCACCCCTGCAGAGAAACGTACACACACTGGTGAGAGACTGTAGCCGTGAGGAAACCATTCCCCTGGGTCCTGGCCCTGCTGCTGCTCAGATGCAGTGTGACCTTGAGCAATGCTCCTCCTGCATGAGTCCCAGGTGCATCAAATGTGGCCCTCTGGGGCTGGGGCCGTGGCTCAGCATACTAATCATCATCTGCCTGAAGTCCAGCATCCCAGATGGTTGCCAGTTCAAGTTCCGGATGCTCCACTTCCCATTCAGCTCCCTTTTTATGGCCTGGGAAAGCAGCAGGGGATGGCACCCATACCCATGTGGGAGACCTGGAAGAAGCTCCAGGCTTCCAGCTCGCTCGCTCTCTCTCTCTCTCTCTCTGTCACTCTGGCTTTGAAGTAAAATAAATAAATCCTAAAATAAAATGCAGTCCTCTACGCTTAGAAAAGAGACAGTTGGGCCCAGTTTAGTAGCCTAGCAGCTAAAGCCCTCGCCTTGCATGAGTCGGGATCCCATATGAGTGCCGGTTCATATCCCAGCTGCCCCACTTCCCTTCCAGCTCCCTGCTTGTGGCCTGAAAAAGCATTCGAGGACGGCCCAAAGCCTTGGGATTCTGCACCCTCGTGGGAGACCTGGAAGAAGTTTCTGGCTCCTGGCTTTGGATTGGTGCAGCACCGGCCATTGCGGCCACTTGGGGGAGTGAATCAGCAGACAGAAGATCTTCCTCTCTGTCTCTCCTCTTTTGATACTGACTTTCCAATAAAAATAAATAAATCTTGAAAGAGAGAGAGAGACAGACAGAGAGAGAGACAGACAGACAGACAGACAGTCAAGCAGCTGGCTAAACCATCATGTTTTAACCCTGGAAGCTTCCAACCCCCTTTTAGGGAAGAGGTCCCTCAGAGACTCCATAGCAGACCAGAGTTAGAACTCAGGGCTCCTGGGCTCGGCAGTTTGGCCTAGTGGCTAAGGTCCTCGCCTTGATCCCATATGGCTGCTGGTTCTAATCCTGGCAGCTCCACTTTCTCTCTGTCTCTCCTCCTCTCAGTATATCTGACTTTGTAATAAAAATAAAATAAAAATCTTTAAAAAAAAAAAAAAAAAAAGAACTCAGGGCTCCTGGCATGGACACAGTGGCTCCAATGCCACTCGGGACACACACATCCCATGTTGAGGGTCTGGCTCTAGTCCCAGCTCCACTGTTTCTGATTCAGCTTCCTGCTAATGTGCACCCTGGGCGACAGCACGGCTCAGCACCCAGGTCCCTGCCAGCCAATGCAGAAATCCAAGGCTGGGTTCTGGGATCCTGGTTTCAGACTGGCTGAGTCCTGCTCTTAAACAATGACTTATTTACATATTTGAAAGGGAGAGAGAGAGAGAACTATCTTTTATCTGCTACTTCACTCACCAAGGGTGGGGCCAGAGTGATCCTGGGAGCCTGGCACTCTGTGTAGGTCCCCCACATGGGTGCAGGAGCCCAAGCATTCGAGACACGCTGCTTTCCCAGGTACATTACCAGGGAACAAGACAGAATGGAGCAACTGGGACTCGAACCGGCACCCATACAGGATAATGGCATTGCAAATAGCAGCTTAACTCATTGGCCTGAAACACTGGCACCCCAAGTCTGTCTCTCTGTGTCTCTTTCAAATAAATAAAAATTACCAAAAATAAAAAGATGCAGAAAGCACTTACAGAAGAGGCGCCGAAGCATGGAGAAGGCAGGCATGGATTCTAGAATTAACTGGAACAGGAGAGAAAAGCGTTCACTGACATTTAAACTGATTATTCCTGGATGGTGGGTGGCCTTGCAGCTCATTCTGACGCGCATCCTCCTGTTCTTTACCTGCTGTTCTGTGTGTGAGCACACACCGGTTATGTAAGTTGACATTCAGCTCGCCTCCCCAGCTCTGCAAGCCTGAAAGACTCCAGACCCAAATAACTTTGGCTGTGCAGCCCTTTCTGCCCTTTTATCACTCAGGTAGCTCTTTCCTGTTGCCCTCTGCCACCTTCAGGGGCTTTTACCATTTCGGGGCTATGTGACCCCAGGAAAGTTCTCTTTCTGAGGCTTGGCTTCCCCATCTAGAAGTGGGGTATGATCTTAGCACATGTGCCAGAGTCATCAGAAGGATTTAAGACTCTGTTTGGGGACCAGCCCACAGCTTAGTAGGTTAAGCCTACACCAGCACTGTTGGTATCCCACATGGGTGCTGGTTTGAGTCTCTGCTCTTCCACTTTCAATCCAGGTGCGTAATTATGGCCTGGGAAAGCAGCAGAGGATGGCTCAAGCCCTCAGGCCCTTGCAACCATGTGGGAGACCCAGAAGAAACTCCTGGTTCCTGGCTTTGGATCAGCTCAGTTCAGCTGTTGTAGCCATTTGGGAGTGAACCAGAAGATGAACGATCTCTCTCCCTCTCTTTCTCTCAGTAACTTGCCTTTCAAATGAATCAATAATTTTTTTTAAAAAAAGGAATTTCTTTCACCCAAACCCCAACATGTTTCTATATATGCAGCGTAAATGTGAATGCATGTACCTTCCCCTATGCGCACACACACACAAGCTCTAAGCATCTCTTAAGTCTTTTATTTTCTTGTTTCTTTGGGAACCAAAACAAACGAAAGGCTAGTAAAAAGAAAAAACTCACAAAATGTGTCCCCCGGTATCACTACATCGGACGGAGCGGGACCCTCCTGCACTGGGCAGCAGCCAGCTCTCCTCCTTCCCCGTGGCGCAGGCAGGAGGGCGGATGGCGAGGACATTGGAGGGCAGGGACGGGCACTGCGGGGCTGAGGAGCACTGAGTGTGGCAGGAGCGGGTGAATGCAGGAAAGAGTAAAAGTAAGGAAGTTGGCCAGGTAGGATTCCTTAATGGGGAAGCAACTTGCCTGCGGCAGACCCAAAAGGCACAGAACCCCCAAAGCTGGCAGCCCCAGTCGGGGTGGGGGTGTCAAAGCTGCTAGCTGTTGGCTCCAACTCAGATAAAGGGCGGTGGATACTGCTGTCCCAGGGTGACCTGGCTCCCTCCCTGCCGTCCTGCTAACACACTGCAAGGCCAGGTTCTCACAGCCCCTGTGGCTCCCAGCTGCTTCCAATGGATTCATTGTCTGCCTTGTTTTGTTTGTCCCAAGTTCAGGCCACCCTGTTGGTGAGTGGCCTCTTTCAAAGGTGAGCTGGCCTATCTCGGCCTTGGACAATCGGTCCTTTCAAGGGGGACAGGCAGCTCTGTGAACCGTCTCTGCCCTTGCTCAGGCGAATCTCCGCCACGGCCACCGGGTGGATGTATGTGCAATTCCAACTCTGTGATTCTGTGTGCATTCTTCAGGTGGCCGGGCATGGGTGAGAGGAAAGAGCTCAGAAGTAGGGGCGCCAGGGGCCAGAATGTGGCACAGCAAGTTAAGCTGCTGCCTGCACTGCCAGCATCCCGTATCCTCTTTCCTTCCTCCCTCTCTTCCAGGGATCTTCACAAATTAGCAGAAAATGGAGTTTTTTGGTGCAAAGAAGTTTGAAGTCTATACTTTTGAGAACTCTTCAAAAATTCCACGCATATAATGCATATCATGACAAAAAAACTTGTATGAATTCTTGCACTACAATGAATATCTTTTCATTTAACTTCTCGGTGATTTTTGAAGTACTCCTTTGTATGTTAACTAGGAACTGGACTAGACACTGGAGCTTGAGGGAGCTCCTGGGATGAGCTGGACCAACTCATTGGTCAACAAAGAAAAGAGTCCTTGAAAGCAGGTGGAGAAATCAAAGGAATATCTGGAACGACAGGGCAGTCCGTCCCCAAAGGCAGGCATTCCCTCCCAATAGTCACGTCCAGTGGTTCTCTTCCCTTGAATCTGCGTTTAGCCTGTGGTTCATTGCTGTCTGAATAGTCTCTGGGACTAGGTCAACAGAGGCCTTGCAGCTTCCACCTGGGTCTCCTAGATTGTTTGCTCTTGGCTTTTTCTCTCTTGGTTTGGAAAGCCCACACTACATGAGCAGGAAGGCACCCTGACAACTGCAGTCCAACCCCCAACCTCCTGCCAGCATCAACCACCGGCCCCGTGTGTGCCATCTTGGATCTTCCAACCTGGCTGAGATCCCAATGACTGCAGCCCCTCTGAGCACCACGTGGAGCAAAAGCAGCACCAGCTGAGCTCTGTCAGTCCACACACTTGAGACCATAAGACTGAGTTTGGAGTGGGTGTTTTTTTTTTTAAGATTTATTTTTATTGAAAAGGTAGGTCAGCTTTATATATTTTTTAAAGATTTTTTTTTTTTATTGGAAAGGCAGATATACAGAGAGGAGGAGAGACAGAGAGGAGCATCTTCGTCAGATGGTTCACTCCCCAAGTGAGCGCAACGACCAGTGCTGCACTGATCCAAAGCCAGGAGCTAGGAACCTCTTCCAGGTCTCCCACATGGGTGCAGGGTCCCAAGGCTTTGGGCCGTCCTCGACTGCTTTCCCAGGCCACAAGCAGGGAGCTGGATGGGAAGCAGGGCTGCCGGGATTAGAACCAGTGCCCATATGGGATCCCGGGCACGTTCAAGGCAAACAACTTAAGTCGCTAGGCCAAGCCGCCGGGCCCGGTCGAGGGTTCTAATCCCAGCGGCCCTGCTTCCCATCCAGCTCCCTGCTTGTGGCCTGGGAAAGCAGTCGAGGACGGCCCAAAGCCTTGGGACCCTGCACCCACATGGGAGACCTGAAAGGGGATCCGAGCTCCTGGCTTTGGATTTGCTCAGCTCTAGCCGCTTGGGTAGTGAATCATTGGAGAGAAGATCTTGCTCTCTGTCTCTCCCCCACTCTGTATATCTGCCTTTCCAATAAAAATAAATAAATCTTAAAAAAAAAAATTAGTGGAGGCATTCCCTGTGAAATCCAGATTTCTTGGTTCTCTCAAAACTCAGACACCTGGCAGCACAGGACCTGGGCTTCTACATGACAGGTACTGGGGAGGTGACCATGCCCTTTAGAGAGAGACTCATGCTTGTGCCAGGCCTGCTGCCCCTCGCCCTGCACCCCCGCCTGTCCCTGCCTGGTGCTGGCAGCCGACTGCGAGCTGGCAAGCCCCAGGGCTTCCTCGTGGTGCTGACTTCCTGAGTTCTCTGCCCACCATATGGATGACAGTGGTTATGGTTCCTGGTATCCCCCTTAGCCCAGCACAGTTCTGGGAACGCAGCAGACGCTCTGCAAACATTGGGTTCCCACCCTCCTAGACTTCCCGATGACCTTGGTTACCTCCCAGTCCCAGGAAGCTAGGGCCAATCCTGGGGGTGTGCCCTGGCCCAGCTCTGCTCCCTGCAGGCCTGCCCCCATGGGCCTGCAGCCCTATGGCCAGTGCAGGTGAACACAGACCTTGCTCAGCAGTGCAGTCTCCAAAAGCTTCTAATGATGGTCATTTCTTTTTTTTTTTTCACATTTTATTATTATTGCTATCATTTTATGATACAGCTCCATATTCCCTTATCCCCTCCCCAATTCCCTCTCCCCCACCTAGTTCCTCTATATCATTACTAGCACATAGTTCTTCATACTCAGTCATATGTCCATCATTGAGGGCATGGACAATGGCACAGAGTCCAGAATCCTATTGTCAAGATATAGTAAACAGTTTCATTGTAAGTATCTTTGTCTGGAAGCAGAAATGCATACAACACTGCATCCTCACATCTGGATGTTAGTCTCCATTTCACAGCTACTGTACATCCCCTCAAATGAAAAGTCATAATACAAAATCAACAATAGAAAGAAAAATAGAAATTTACAATGCCCTGAAGTTAAATGACATGTTACTAGGTATGACAGTCTCCATGACACAGCTACTATACATCCCCTTAAATGAAGAGCCACAAAACAAAATCAACATCTGAAAGAAAAAAGAAATTAACAACACCAAGAAGTTAGATAGCATGCTATTACATGACTAATGTGTAGCTGAAAAAATAAAAATCAAGAACCTTCTTGAAGAAAATGATGCCACTGCATGATCTATGAGTCATTGAATGATTTAATCAGAAGAGAGTGTTTTGAAGAGATGAAACCAACAGAAAACAACAAAACCCATGCAATATAGTTTCCACTGATCTTTGTGGAAGTGTGTCTCCTCCAGACAATAAACAGATGGGTTTTGTTTTTTAAGCCAGTCTACTAATCTATGACATTTGATTGAGCTTAAGCCATTTATATTCAGAGTTTAATATGTATGGATGTTATTTTGGTCCTGTCATTTTAGGAATGGATTGTTCATTGGTTTAGTCTTGTGTTGTCATTTTAGTGGGATGTTCTTCCCATTTGCCTTTGGTTTTGGTAGGTGCTGTTCCTCTTCTCTGCCAAGAGAACATCTTGAAGTATCATTTGTAGGGCAGGTTTGGAAGAGGCAAATTCTTTTAGCTTTTCTTTACTGTGGAAGAATCTTATTTCATTTTCAATTTTTTGCTTTTAGAATCTGGAATATGTCACTCCATTCTCTTCTTGCCTGTAGAGCTTCCTGTGAGAGATCTCCTGTGAGCTTAATTGGCATTTCTTTATATGTCAATTGATCTTTTTCACGTGCGTATTTAAGGATCTTTTCCTGATGTTCAATTGAAGAGAGCCTGATGATCATATGTCGTGGTGAAAATCGCTTTTGATCAAGCCTGTTGGGAGTTCTGTGCCCCTCATGGATCTTGTTTCCCAATTCTTTCTCCAGATTAGGGAGATTTTCCTTTATTATTTCATTGAATACATTTGCAAACTCAGCTTCTCTTTCTGCACCTTCTGGGAGTCCCATAACTCTTGTATTTGGCCTTTTGAATACTTTTTTTAGCCTGATCCAGCTCTGCTTCCAGCTTTTTGTTTGCTTCCCCTTGGTGACAGGAAATATCTTCCAATTCTGAGATTCCCTCTTCTACCTCCTTCATTCTACCTTGAAGACTTTTCACTATACTTTTAATTTGCTCTACTGTGTTCTTAATTTTTGATATACCAGTCTTGATTTGCTTTGTTGCTTTCTTAAATTCTTCGAACTCTTGCAAGAGCTTCTCATTATTATTCAGAATCTTCAAAATGAGTCTTATGGATTCTGTGTGCCCCATTTTCTCAATGTCTTCCTCAGTTAACTCTGAGGTTGGCATAGGGTTTTGCTCCTTTGCAGGGGAGTTTTCGGTAATATTCATTGTGCCTTTGTCTCTTTTTTTGCTCTTGATAATTGTACTTCTGGTTAGCAGAGTCTTCTCCTTGGGGCAGGTTTCTAAGCTGTGTCACCCACAGGTCTACAATGCGATTTTACTTATTGCAGTTGGTACACAACTCTGCTTGCACCCACTTGTGCCACAACCTCCAGCGAGTTCCAGGTCTGGATTCTTATGTCAGATTTCCACCATGGTCTCCACAGCCCCAGCTCTTGGCTCACCACACTCCACCTCCTGTGATACTGTGCTGAGGCTGCACCGTTATCTCTGTAACCTTTCTCCCACTTCCAGTTGGAGCAGGATTAGAGAGACACCATGTGTCCTATATAATTAGGTTGTTAGTGGTGCTGATCTTGTCAGAACCTGTTGGACGTTAGGTATTATTTTCCTGCGGGACCAGTGCACTTCACTGACCTCAGCGAGTTCTTGCGAGATCAGCACATGCGCAGTTCACTGATGTCCCCTGCAGTCCCAAAGCTATTGCCACAGTGTACAAAATGGCACCTGACATACCGCCACTACAGTCCTTGATCTGCTGGCTGTCAGATCCGAGGGCTACCCAGACCTGCCCCGGGTGGAACCCGTAGAATGCCACGTCGTTGCAGTTCACCGAGTCAGAAATGAGCTCACTCCCAGCTCAGCGCATGCTCAGTCCTTTCCCTTGCCCTTTCCTCCTTACGCAAAATGGTGCCCAATTCAGCTCTAGGGGGCTGACTGGGCTGTGAAATCCACTCTGTTCTCACACTGCCCGTCTGAGATCTGCTGCTCTGTCTCTGCTCCTGGTCAAATCAATCAGACCAGCAGGACGGACAGGTCTTTGTCTGGGTTCACCTCCCAGGCTCCCAGTGAAAGTCCCTTCCCACCTGGTTGCTGGTGGAGTTCCGGCTGCTGGTGGAGTTCAGATCGCCGTTTGCTGAATGCTGCTGGATTAACAGCCACTGCAACACCACACCATTCTTTTTGCTGCTTTCCAGTGTCTGTCAGTCTCCAGGTACCCCTCTGCTGTTGTTCTGTCCTTTCCTATTTCCTAAAATGTATCCTCTCTGCTTCATCCTGATTAAATGTTTTTCCGTCTGTTTAAACGTGTCCTTACCCTATTCCACCATCTTGATTCTCGTGATGAACATTTCTCTCAGGTCAGTTGCGAATAGGGGCCCCTGCCCACTCACCGTTCTCATCCCAGCAAAGCCGGAACTCTCCTGTGGAAAGGAGCAGAGAAGACACCATGGACCCTAGGGTCACATGGACCTGTAGGGATGTCACTGCACCCTAAACTCTAGCTGAAGCCCCCATTTCTCCCACCCTCAGGTTCCTCTATGTCAAACGGGGGCTGCACATGGCTCAGCCCACTGCTGACAAGATTTCCAGCTCTGGCTAGAAAGTGTTCAGCTGGGCCTGTGATGAATGCAAAGAAGGGGTGGGTGTTGGTGCCACCGTCTCAGTCACTGAGTGACTGTGTCAGCACCTGGCACTGCCATTTCCCCAGCTCTCCCCGACAAAGCTCAGAGGACTTCACACTCTGTGGTTGACCAGAGTTGACCCCAGAACCCTGACTCCTTCAACCACCACAATTGGTTCAGAGACAATCAAGTGACCCAGAATAGGCCAATGACAGGGCACTCTGAATTCTTTCAGGGTTTCTTGGCAAAGAGGCCCCTTCTTTCAGCAGGAGTGGCTGAGCTGACCGGATGTCAGCCTGCAGCTAAGCTGGGCAACATTACAAAGGAAAAGGCACCTGCCCTGAGAGGGAGGTCCCCAGGGGAATCACAGAGCCAGTGGGCCCTGGAAGTTTCCAGAGGTAACAGCCCAGTTAGGATGAAGTTGCACAAATCTGCACTTTGGGATATTTTGGAGAGACCTGGATGAAAATAGGCATCATCCTGCCAAGACCCCCACAACTCTCAGGGTCTCCATCTCCCATCATCAAGTTACCAGAGTGTGGGCTGAGGGAGTCTGGACACCAAGCAGTTCCCCCTGCAGGGATAGTCTAGCCGGAGGATGTTAGGGGCCTTAAGGAGTGGGCGTTTACTGTCAGTGATGGACGAGGCTTTTGCTCCCCACCTTCACGGAGGTATATCTAAAGAGCAACCTGGAGACCTTTAATGTGCACCACGCGATCCTCCCTGATGGATTTATGCAACCATAAAGCTACTGCTGTGGTTGGGAAGCAAGCTCTTCTATCCTACTCAGAACCACCACCCCCACCCATCCCTCTAACTTAGCCAGAAGTTTCAGCTAGAATCACGAACACACACTTTTTGTTGTCTGGCTCCTGTCACTCGGTGTAATTACCCCCAGCAATCAGAGGCATTGCAAGTGGGTCGATGGTTTACTGCCTTTCAAGGAGAAGTGATAGTCCTTGCATGCACAGGCAAGAACTGTCTTACCCAGCCATCTGTGGACAGGCATTTGAGTTGTTCCCATTTTTAGCCGTCCCAGACAAAGCCGCCGTAGGCTTTCACATACAAGTTTTTGTGAACACACCAACTTCATTTTCCCTGGGTAAGGAATGAATTGACTAGGTCACTGACTAAGTACACGATTAACCAAGAAAACTCCATGCTGTTTAACAAAGTAATTGTACCATTTTGCATTTTTTTTTTACATTTTCTTTTTAATACTATTTACACAGTTGAGAAGGATGCAGGGCCATGTGGGCTTCTGATTAGAGTGGAGAGGGTTGAGGTATGAAGGAAAGGGGGTGAGACAAATGCTTCAACTTTTCTTTCTCCTGTGTCAGCAGTGGGAAGGGGGGAGGAACCATTCCTTGCTGTCAAAATGCATCAGCACCTGCGGATGCGCAACAGTCATTTGATGACATCTTAGAGACCCCTATGTGGGGAAGAGATTTCCAAGGGTGTCAGTTGGATGATTTTGGTAGTACTGAGATGCTCTCGGTTTTGTTGCATCTTTCCAAGGTTTATAGGCTGACATAGTCCACCTTCCTGCATCCACAGGCCCAGGAACATGCTGCAAAGCTTGGCCAGGAAAACAGCCCATCTTGTTCTGCCTTCTATCCTCTGATGGAAGCGCTCCACGTCTTCTGCTGGCTTAGATGAACTGGCTGTCATGTCCCACCATGGCATGCTGACCACTGCATAGGCATAAGCAACTGAGAAGGTCCAGTCCTGACACATGTACTACAAGGTCAGACCACAAAGTATTGTGATGACCACAAAATATTATGGTGTTCCCTGTGGCCAGGGTTTGAGTCCAGCAGCCTAGTTGAGTTTTCCAAGAAACTTTGCCTGGGGTGACCCCAGACTTGATTCTTGCGTGCTGCACTTAGTACAGCCTTAGAATTGGACTGTCACCTGCACCAGTCAACACATACTAGTAGATTCAGCTGCCTGATCAACTCCTCCCCTACTCCTATCTCTCATGTGACCTGACAGGTGCTATGATCTAGCCTAGCCCAGCCTGTCTTCATCACAGCAGTGAGTACTGTGGCCTGGTCGGCATGACTCCCTAAAATTCTCAGCCCCAGTTTTTGCGTGCGTTAGCATGTGCTGTGGCCCAGTATGGTCTGTCCCACATCCCAACTGGTTTTCATGCACACCCGTAGCTGCTGCAGCTTGGCTCAGCCCACCCTGCCCCCAGACCCAGCCCACACTTATGATGATAAGGGTTGCAGCTTTGATCAGCCTGGCCTGTCCCAGCCCTGGCCTTCATGCTCACCAGTAGGAACTACAGCCCAGCAGGGTAGGTACCAGCAGTTCCCCTACCAGGCCTACGCTGAGCCCCAGATCTTGCACCTGCCAGGAGATACTGCAGTCCAACCTAATTTGCACCCAGCCTGGCACTTACCAGCAGGTGCTACAGGCTAATCCAGCTGGTCTGCACCCATTCTGACTTTCATTCATGCCAGTGGGTACAGCAGCCTAGCCCAGCCTGGTGTGCTCCTAGTCCCAGCTCTCATTCTCACCAGTAGAAACCGCAGCCCAACAAGGGAGTCCCTGAAGTGCCTCTACCAAACTCATTCCTAACCCTGGGTCTTGCACACACCAGTGAGTGCTGCAACTGGCCTACCCCAGTCTTGACATCTTCCAGCAGGTGCTACAATCTGGCTTAGCCTAACCCATCTCAATTCCTAGCTCTCACCAGCAGGTGCAGCAGCCTAGCCCAGTCTGGCCCACCCTCAGCCCTCATGTGAACTGGCAGGTGTTCCAATCCAACCTGTCCCGGCCTACATCTCATCCTGGTACTTGTTCATGCCAATATGTACTGTGGACTGGACCAGTCCAGCCTGCCCCCAGACCCAGCTCACACATTTACTGACAAGTGTTGCAACCCAGCCTGGTCTGGCCTGCCCCAGCCCTGGCTTTCACACTCATCAGCAGGAGTTGCAACCTAGCAGAGGAGCTCCCCAAGTTCCTCCACTAGACCTGCTCTCAAACCTGGATCTCATGTGTGTTGGCAGGTACGTAGCCCAGCCTGATATGGCTGGCCCCAGTCCTGTCACTAACTACAGCAGGTACTGCAGCCTAGCCCAACTGGCCTGCACCCTTTCTGGCTCTTGTTGGTGGGTGCTATAGCCTAATCCAGTCTGGCTCACCCCCTGACGCAGCTCTGATGTGAACTGGGGGAAGGAAAGAGAGAGGACAGTCAAGCCTGTCCAAATCATTCTGGCTCGCATGAGCACCAGCAGGTGATGGTGCCTAGCCCAGACTGGCTCAGCCAAATCCAGTCTACATATATGGCATGCTGATGGCTGCTGCTGCCTTCCCTAGCGTGATCTGCCCCTAGCTCTGGCTCTTGCACTCACCAGTGGGTGCTGTAGCCTAGAGCAAGGAAGTTCTGCCCCCAGGCCCTGTTCTCAGTCCCTAACCTCGCATGTGCTGGTGGGTACTTCAGCCCAGCCTGGTGTGGCCCACCCACAGTCTCAGCTCTCTCTGACAACTGTCACAGCCTAGGCCAGCCAGGCTCGGCCCACATTTATTCCGGCTCTCATGCATGCCAGCAGGTGCTGTGGCCTGACCCAGCCCAGCCTGCTCCCAGACCCAGCCCACACCCCAGCTGAGGAGTGCAGCAGACCTGCTTGGCCTGGCCCACCACACCCCAGCTATTATGCTCCCCAGCAGGAGATGCAGCTCTCCTTAGTCCTGGTCTTTGTGTTGTGGGTCCAGTGCTGCAGCCTGGCCCCCTCTGCAACCCCCCCGTCCAGTTCCAGCTCCCACAAGTGTCAGGTGAGTTCCAAGATCCAACCTGGCTCAGTCAGTCACCACCCCCAGCTTTCTGTGCAAACCAGCAAGTGCCACAGTCCCGCAGAGGTGAGCCCACATGTTCCCTACAGAATCTGCCCCTAGATCTGGTTTTCTCACATTCTAGTGGGTGCTGTAGCCCAGCCTGATGTGGCCTACTCCCTATTCCTGTACTGCAGCCTAGTAAAACCAGGCATATCACCAGCCCCAGCGGGCAGAGAGTGATGCTACTTAACCCAGCCCAGGTCTCCCATGTGGGCAGGTGCCTTGGCCTGGCCCAGACATGGTCTCTGGTTTCCTCCCTCTAAACCACTCCATTTTAGCTCCCTTGCCTACCTGCAAGTACCGTGGCCTGGTCTATGGAAGCCCCCACAAGTCATTCCTCCCCTGTCAAACATGCTCTCAGCTGCCTACTCCAATATATGCCCAGAACCCCTTACCCAGGCAATCTACAGCCCTACTGCCGGAGGCTGGGGTGGCTTTTCCTGGTCTGGCCTGGTGTTCCCTTCCTTTTCCATGTATCTTAAAAATAATATAACAGGGCCCGGCACGGTAGTCTAGTGGCTAAAGTCCTCGCCTTGCATGTGCCGGGATCCCTATGGGCGCTGGTTCTAACCCCAGCGGCTCCACTTCCCATCCAGCTCCCTGCTTGTGTCCTGGGAAAACAGTCGAGGATGGCCCAAAGCTTTGGGACCCTGCACCCATGTGGGAGACCAGGAGGAAGTTCCTAGCTCCTGGCTTTGGATCAGTGCAGCACTGGTCGTTGCGGTCACTTGGGGAGTGAATCATTGAACCGAAGATCTTCCTCTCTGTCTCTCCTCTCTGTATATCTGACTTTCCAAGAAAAATAAATAATAAATTTTTAAAAAAATTAATCATAATAGGCAACTATACTGGCACACTACTATAGTTAACATGAAACAGGTCCAGATGCTCTACAGCTATTGGCTGCTTTTCTCCCAACAGAAAACACTTGCCCAGGAACAAGGCTACCTAGGTAGGTGCCTACAGCTAGGAACCATTTTACATTTCTAGCAGTTGTGTGTAAAAGTTACATTTTGACAATACTCAGTATGGCCAGAATTTTTTGTTTATCCAGGACCTAAAGGTTGTTAAAGGACAATTTCTTGTGATTTTCAATGTTGTTTGGTAATGATTTGTTTTTAAGATCTGCTTATGGGCCTGATGCAATGTCACAATGATTAAATCCTCACCTTGCAAATGCAGGGATCCCATATGGGCCCTGGTTCGTATCCCGGCCTCTCCACTTCCCAGCTAGCTCTCCACTTATGGCCTAGAAAAGCAGTGTAGAATGTCTCAAAATCTTGGGACCCTGCATTCACGTGGGAGATCTAGAGAAGGTTCCTGACTCTGGTCTCAGATTAGCTCTGCTCCGGTCTTTGTGGCCATTTGGGGAGTGAACCAGCAGATAGAAGATCTTTCCCTCTGTTTCTCCTTCTCTCCATTAATCTAATCTGTCTTTCCAATTAAAAAAAAAAAAAGATTTTTCTATTCAAGAGGGAGAGTAACAGAGAAATCATTGGTCCACTCTCATGACCACAAAACTAGGACTGGGCTAGGCAACAGCCAGATGCCGGGAACCATGTGAGTGGTAGGGAGTCAAGTCCATGGGCCATGCTCTGACACCTTCTCAGGTATAGTAGGAGAGAACTAGATCGGAAGTGCAGCAGCCTGAATGGGAACCAATGTTCAGATACAGGACACGGACATTCCACACAGAGGTTGGCATGCCATGCCACAGTGCCCACTCCTGCTGTGTTGTGTGGACATTTTCCCCATGTTGACCCCCACACACTCTCTCTGATAAAAGGCCAGTGCAGCTCTTCTGCCCCTTTTTTGAATTGTCTGCAATCTTGTTACTTTGGGGAGTTCTGTGTACATCCCAGATGCACGCGCATGATTTAAAATTAGTTTTAGTCTCAGCCTGTGGCTTATCCTTTCATTTTTAACTTCACCTTTTAAGAGAAAAACTTAATTGTGATACAAAATTCAGGCAATCCATTTTTTTTTCTTTTATGGGTGGCATTTTCAGCGCTGACTCCAAGAAAGGCTTGTCTCATCCAAGATCTCTAAGACTTCCTCCTCTACTGTCTTCCAGAACTTCTATGTTGGTGTGCTTTGTCATTTAGGTACATGATCTATCTTGATTGCAGTTGTAGTCATGATGCAAAACGCAGTTTCTAGGGGACAGCACTCCTTCTCTCACCATCAGGAATGCTATGGGCTCCGGGTTTTTCATCGATGCCCTTTATTAGCCGGAGAACCTTCACATTTTCCTGGCTCTCCATGTGTCCAACAATTTTGAATTGTGTCCTAGACATTGTGTAGATTTGGATCATCACCATCTCTTCTGGACAACGCTGAAGTTTTTCTCTGAGCAACACAGTAACCCAGCTGGGTCCAGACTCAAGTCTCATGTGGCCCCTGAGGGTCACTCCCTGCTCAGTTCCCAGAGCCTTTCCCACGTGGCTTTGTCTAAAGAACATCCAGTTCTGGGTTTGGCTGAGGCTTTTCTGGGTGGCTTGGATCTTGGTTCAGTTTTCTGAGCCCTGCTCTGGGCGGCATGAGAGCTGAAGTGCTGAGAACCCACAGCCTCCCCAGGGGCACAGACCACAAGTAGGTACAGGTCATCTCTGAGGGCTCAGAGATGGGCGGCTGCTCCAGCATCTCAACTCCTCGTGACAGAAACACAATGCCAAGGACTGAACTCTCCAGCCACATCCTGGCTTGGGTGAGGTCTCCCTGTTTCTGGCCTGCCTGGGGCTCTTCTGTGGGGTGCTGCCCCCCCCATCCCCAGATTACAAGCACTGATTCAGCTGGCCAGCACTCAGCCTTCCATCCACAGCCTGGGAATAGGCGACAGGGGTCGGGGAAGGGGAGAAGTCAAGCAAGGGGTGACCCCATCTCTAGCGACTTCTCTGGCGCTCACTGTGAAGTCACTGGAGTCCCAGCTGCTTATGTCAGGGAGTAACTTAATAACAAGGGGTGTTTATTGAGTGCCTGCTGTGTGTGCCAGGCGCCATGCAAAGCATGTTGCATGTACTTTAAGCTCATGAAATACTTGAATTACAAGATAAGCTTATTTGGATGCAAGCACAACTTTGGGAATACAGTGCATTGCTTTTCCATAGCAAATATTTCCTCTGAACTTTCTGAACCCACATAAGCTCACCTCAACTCAGTCCATCAGCTCCAAGAGGCACATCACAGATGAGGAGTGGAACTTGGAAGGGGTCATGATTGTGGTAGATGGCAGAGGGGGAACCTTGGAGGTGGCTCTGTCTCTGTCATTGGGCTGCTCCAGATGCTCCAAGGTCAAAGTGTGCTGGTTTGAAACCTCCTTCTTCCACTGCGTCTGCAGGTGCCTTTCCAGGGGAGGCCTGAGAGTGAGCTGCCCCACCCCTGACCCAGAGGAGAGGAGTAGATTCCCAGGGGCCCTGGGGCTAAGCAGACCCCAGCCTGCCACCAGAAATTAACTCAGAGGGAGCAGTGAGTGAGGATGAGGCTGATGGTTTGCTGATTCTCACTAAGTAACAAAGGGAGAAAGCAACTGCGCACGGTGCGCACCAGCCTCCCTGCTGGCACCAGCCCGGACTCCTGGAACATCTTTATCCACTTACCCAGGGATTCAGGAAATTCTCCTCCAAGTCAGCTTTATTGGAGATTTTGGAAGTGAAGTGCACAACCTCCCAATCAATAACAGATGAACAATGCTCAGATTGCATATTTTTGGGAGGACGTTTGCCCAGGCTGGTCCCTTTGAAGGGCTTGGCCTTGGACATGCCCGTCGGATCAGACATTACTGGGAAATTAAGTTCTGGACAATTCTGGAGACCAGAGTCATCAGCATGGGTGTGACAGGAAGGATGTCCAGTGAGGGCTGGGGGCCAGCCCACATTTCTTCCCTTGACTCCTCTCTCTCCCCGCCCCCTCCGTGACTTGTCTTCCACATACACGGAGCTTGGAAGTATCCAGTCTGCAGCCCATCCAGAATCAATCAAACCCAGTCCGTGGCTGAGCCAATGGAGGAAGCATGGACAGCTGGCATGCCATCATGCCTTGCTGTGCAGGAACGAGTTCTGTAGAACCTCACCCCCTCCCTCCATCACACAAACAGGCAGAACTGGAGAAGATGGTCCAAGGGCGGCAGTTGGACCGGACCATCAGGACTTCATGTCCCCCATGGCAATCACTGGAAGAGTGGGAGGAGGTATGGGGAGGAGCAGAGAAACCTCTGGGAAAGGCAGCACTCCTTTAGCGTCAGGTCGTCTAGGGTGCAAGCCAATGCCTTATGGTGGGAAATGGAGTGCCTGTCCATCTCCCTCCTCTCCCCGGCACTTATAGGACACTTGCCTCTGAGACATGCAGGACAAACACGAACGATTTCTAGAACACATGGGCACTTCAGAAAGTTCATGGATGTGTAAAATTAAAAGATACCTTTTTTTTCTTAAAAATCCATTTATTTGGGAGAGTGACAGAGAGAAAGAGAGAGAGAGAGATCTCCCATCCACTGGTTTACGCTCCTAAATGAGCACAGTTGCCAGGACTAGGCCAGGCCGAAGTCAAGAGCCAGGTCTCCCACACAGATTTCAGGGGTCCAAGCACTTAGACCATCTTCTGCTGCTTTTCCCAGGACTCTAGCAATAAGTTGGATCAGAAGTGGAGCAGCTGGGACATAACCAGAACCATAATGGGATGCCAGTGTTACAGGTGGCAGCTTTACCCACTATGGCACAGCACTAGCCCCAAGTTTTTACAATACAAAGAAAAATGAAATACACACGTAACTTTTTTCTAATATGCATGTTCCAGGAACTTTGGTAAGCCCCTTATGCAAGAATCTCAAAAGCTTTTGCAGCAAAATAAACACATTTCATTCCATTTTTCCTCAGACTTCAAAAGATTCCATGTACTTCTGTCACTCCTGATTCAGGCATCCACTTACTCATCGGTTTCTCGCACGTCCACTAACTCATGTGTCTACTTACAATCCCATCTATTTAGTCACCTGCACTGTGTAGATTTTGTTTCTGAATTGCATTGGTCAGGATTTTCATTACAAGTGGCAGCAACCCAACTCAGACTGGCTCAAGCAGAAAAATTACTTTACTGATATCTATTTTTTTATTACAAAGTCAGATATACAGAGAGGAGGAGAGACAGAGAGAAAGATCTTCAGTCCAATGGTTCACTCCCCAAGTGAGCACAACGACCAGTGCTGCGCTGATCCGAAGCCGGGAACCAGGAACCTCTTCCAGGTCTCCCATGCGGGTGCAGGGTCCCAAAGCTTTGGGCCGTCCTCAATTGCTTTCCCAGGCCACAAGCAGGGAGCTGGATGGGAAGTGGAGCTACCGGGATTAGAATCGGCGCCCAAATGGGATCCCGGTGCATTCAAGGAGAGGACTTTCGCCGCTAGGCCATGCCACCGGGCCCCTGATATCTATTTTTAAAGACTAATTAATTTGAAAGGCAGAGTTACCTAAAAAGAGAGAAAGAGAAAGAGAGAGAGATCTTCTATCTTGTGGTTCATTCTCCAAATGGCCACACTGTCCAACAGGCTGAAGCCAGGGGCCTGGCACTTCGTTTGGGTCTCCCACATGGATGGCAGGAGCCCAAATACTTGGGCCATCTTCCATTGCTTTCCTATTAGCAAAGAGCTGGAAGGGAAATGGAATAGCTAGGACTTAAACCATTATCCATATGGGATACCAGCACCATAAGCAGCTGCCAGGCTATGGAACCAACTGCAGAATAGAGTTGAGCTAGCTGGACCTCTGAACTGTGCCCTAGAGAGCCACATGAACCCAGCTTGGAGCATTCCCTAGGGTTAAGCAGTGGTGAGAAAGAGGAATAGTTACAAACTGGCCCCCACCTGCCTTAGATCAGAGGGTGGCACACAGAGCAAATGAAGCTGCAGAGGTGATGTTATACCAATCCCTCAGTGTGAGCAAGCTCTGGGTTCTATCACTTTTCCAGGCTGATATCAGCGATTGGCTGTGGGGTGAGCACATGACCTATGCTGAGCCAATCAGAGTCAGCAAGCATTCGTTCCAGTACTTCTCAGGAACAGTTAGGAAAACACAGGGCTCTTTCTGTGGGAGCTGCTAATGGCTAGGATATGAGACTGGAGCTGTTGGCCATCTTTGCTACACCTGAGACAAGGCAGAGAATGACTCTGAAATATGGGAAACAAGAGCCAGGAGATGGAGCAAATTCTTTTTATTTTAAGGTTTATTTTATTTATTTATAGAGAAAGGGAGGGAGCGAGAGGGAGGGAGAAAGCAGAATGGGGTGGGGTGGGAATGGGAGGGTCTTCCATGCACTGGCTCATTTCCCAAATGGCCACAACAGCTGAGGCTGAGCCAAGTTGGATCCAGGACCTGCATCCTGGTCTCTCACATGGGTGGCAGGAGCACAAGTTCTCAATTCATCTTTCATTGTCTTCCCAGGAATGTTAGCAGGGAGCAGGATCAGAAACAGAGTGGCCAAGATCCTATCGAATGTGGAATGCCAACATCACTACAATACCTGCCCCAGAGCACATTCTTCCACTCATACAGCACACGGTATGTTAGTTAGTGCACATACTCAGAGGCCAAATACCTGGATTCAAACCTCAGCTGAGTCACTGACTCAATGTGCAACCATGATGGGATTCCTTGCTCTCCCTGCTCCCCATCCATAAAATGGAGTTGATACTACTACTTCCTAGGATCACAGAGGTCTTTAATCAAGTTAGTATATGCGAAATATGCAGAGTTAGCTCTTGGGAAATCACTACATCACCATAGATGTTCGTGATGTACCAAGGATTCTTGACCCCATACTTCAAGCTCACTCTTTCTACAGAGTTCCCGGCTGGAGCACAACTCTACCCAACAGGACCTGGACTGAGCTCCCCTCCACTGCCCAGTCCTCACACCTACCACCTCAGCATGATTCCAAAGCTCCATGGAAGGCCCTATATCTTTTCATTGCTCATCTGAGGAACTGGAACACTTCCTGGAGTTCCCCACCCCTGCCCTATCCAGGCATCACCAGGTCCTATTAATTCTACCTCCTCAATATCATGTCTATACACCTGCTACTCAAAGTGCAGACAGTGGACCACTAGCAGCCACAGCTGAGTCTTAACCCCACCCTGGAATCATTGGTGAGAACACAAAAGCCCTGCTTCTCAGCCTTTCCCACCTCCGACTGCATGTGGACATGCTCTTGGGGTCCTTAAAGACACATGTGCCCCAACCTCAGAAACTCTGCCTGCAGAGATTCCGGCCTCTGATTGGCCTCCAGGGTGTCCTCCACAGATCTCTCCTCAGACACCCACAGGAGGAAAGGTTACACCCACCACAGATGTGCTCCAAATATGCATTCCTGTCTCCCCACGGACCCCAACTTCTTCCCAAGTCTGCTGGTCCTGCGGACAGCAGGGAAAGCAAGGAAGCTTGACTTTACCATTAGGGTGATTCATTCTCTTTGGGGTTGTCTTGATTTCCCTGAGGAAGACATTCTGTCTTCAAATGCTCCCCAACTTCTTCTTCCTGCCATGGTGTGTTCTCAAGGGTATGTGTAAGTTCTTGGGGTACAGGAAGAGTGTCCACTCATCCCTGTGTGTCCTCTGGCCATCTCTTTGACTTTGGCTGTCTTGGCTGCCTTGTTTCTGGGCCTTGAGCCATGTCTTCTTGCTGAGTCCACTGGTGCTAACCTGGGTCCCTCCAGGTCTGTGGCCATGTGTCCCCCTCCCCTGCTGGGGATGGTGAGTTTAGCTTTATCCTCCCTATGGCTGTCATGTCCTCATCCCCATGGCCCTTGGACCCCACCCAGGAGGCACCTGGTGACTTATGGGCCTTATGAATGTCACCGATTGCCCCCCTGGGGCCAGCTGGCCTAGACCTGTCCCTCGTTGTGTGTATGCGCTAGGAGGACCAGGGGAACCCCCCACAGCCCAGCTGCTCCTATGGTCACCTTCACCTTCTTGACGCCCACATGGTCACCTGTCTCCCGCACTGCTCCAATACACAGACCTGTAGGTTTCCTGCCTGGGCTTGTCCCTCTCCTGCTCCTGTCCTCCCCCGGCCCCCAGAACGACTCCATTCTCCCAATGCCCAGGGGGAGCGCTTCTCTAACATTCTGGCTGGGTTCCCTGCATCTAAGTCTCATCCATAGTAAAGACTGCTAGTGCCAGTTGCTCGGGGAGCTTTGTATATACATATATATTTTTAATATTTACTTATTTTTATTTGAAAGATGGAGACACTCAGGGATCTTCCAACCACAGGTTCATTTCCCCAGTACTTGCACCAGCCACGTAAGGGGAGATTGAGAAAGCGAAAAAAAAAATTCGAGATCTTCCATGCTGGGGAGCTGACATGCCATAGGGTGCCCAGGAGTGGAGCTGGCCTGCTCCAGACCTGGCCAGACATCATTAACAAGCATTAACCTACAGCCAGTCTCACACCCAGAACAGCATGGAAGTGGTGGCAAGAGCAGGCTATTCCCATTTGAGGCTACCATACCCCTAGTCTACCTGATCCATTGCTCAGCACTTGAGTCACTGCCTAGGAAAGATAGATTCAGCATCGACACTTCCTGTCTGCACCCAAATGGGCAGGGCGACCCGTCACAACTGCCCCTCCAAGAACCCAGCCTCCTAAGATGTGCCAGTCCCTCTGTGGCCATTGGGGGCTCCCGGCAGGGCACAGCGAGGGACTCTAAGATAGACCCAGGAGGACACAGGAGCAGGCCCATCACCCAACTTTGGGTGCTGTCTGCATTGCGTGTTCCGTGCCATGTGCCACCTGCAGAGCAGCCAACAGTGTGACAGAATTCATGGGGCTGAGTTTCTGTGATGTACCAAACATTCACCTCGTGCTTGTCCATGTGCCAGGTGTTCAGTGCACTACACACAGGAGCGCAGCAGATCCTCCTAACAGCCATTAGGGGGTCCCATTTCACCAACATGGAGGCTGAAACAGAGCAGCATGGCGTGGCAGGCCCTCTAGGCACCCGGGGCAGTGGGTTCCTGCCTCGGTGCTCATGCCCTTTTGTAGGTGCAGAACTTCACTAGCTCACTCATTCACACAGGACACTCACGGAGGGAGTGCCTACTGCATACCAAGTGCTGTGCGGGGATGCCTGGGACACAGACAGCCACCATTGCCCTAACAGGCACCTTGGGTGCTCATCCATCTGGCAGGCTCATGAAGTGCCTTGCAGCCAGGGCTTGCTAGGGTTTGCTCAGTGACTGAGCACGCGGGTTTGGCAAAGAGGCTGACCTTGGAGCCCAAGAGCTTGGATGCCTCTGGCTGGGGAGGGCAGTGTTTTGACAGGCCCATCACACTCAGGTATGCGATAGACCCCAGGGGGCTTGTATTGAAAGGGCGCAACTGAGATAAGGCAATGGCGGTGTCCTCCAAAAGCATGAGGTACTGAGGGTGGAATGCCAGGCATCTGCAAAGGAGATCATCTGGTGGGTGGGTGGCCCCCTGGACACACCCAGTTGTCTGAGGGCCTTGGACTCTGCAAACACCCTGCTGCCCACAGAGGAAGTGCTGTGGGCTCTCCCTGGAGTAGGGGGTCTCCAGCTGTTCAGGTTGCAAGCCAGCAAGGGGGCAAGTCCACCCTCGCGGACAGACGCCCTTGGGGACAAAGCAGAGGGCTTGGCTCTCCACTCTCCACAGGCAGCGGTTGCCAGAAGCTCTGCTGTCATGCCTGGGCTGGGTTAGAACGGTCTCTTGGAGCCAGCTGCAGCCGGAGGAGGAACTGGCAGAAGAGCCCCGAGGGTGCCTGGGCATAGTTCCCTTGGTCCCCTTAGTGTCCCACCCTAGGGTCTGCTCACAAGAGGGTCTCCGAGGGGACTGCAGGACAGACCAGACCCTGGCCCATCCAGGCCTGTCGTTTGATGCTCTGGGAGGACTGAGGCTGGAGCTACAGCACCCCTATAGGGCATGGAAGCTCCCCACACGACACTCAGAGTCCACTTGGGCCCCAGTGCCCCGTGAGAGCTACCCGGTATGGAATCTTTACCAACTTAACTTGACTCAACCCATAGACAGGGCTGGAAATGGCAGATCTCGCCTGCCATGTGCTGCCAAGGCTGATGCCCACCTGTACCCAGGTAGTCTTGACACTTGACCTTTCATCCCACACAGTCCCCATCCCTGCTCTCATCATGGGCAGCTTCTGTTGCCCACAGAAAAACCAGGCCCTGGGAGGCCGCTGCAGCCAACGCCCCTCTTAACAGAGAAGGAGAAGGAATCAAGGCCTGGCAAGGGCAGGGGTCGGCCATCCGCCCTCCAGCCACACCTGGCTGGCACTTGGATCCCTTTCCACTCAACCCACAGCCCGATGTCCACTCCCAACATCAGGTCCCCAGGAGCCCTGAGAAAGTTTCAGCTAAGCATCACACATCCTGGATGCCAAGGCCCCTGCCTCCCCCGCACCACCCCCCACTGGTGCTGTGTGTGTCCTGTGCCTGGATGTCTGCCCACACCCTCCATCTCCCCAACCCCATCAACAAAGCACACTTGCCCACACTTGATTTCCTCCCCACAGACTTTTCTTCCAAAAGGGAAGTATTAATTGATTCCTCCGGCATGCTGGCCAGTGGGCAGCAACGGTGCTCAGAGGGGGGGCCAAGGTGTCTCAGCTTTCATTGGGAGCATGGGGCTCGGGCTTACTCCCAGCCAGGGGGGCAGGCGAGAAGAGGCTGGACCCAAGCCAGTGGGCCCCTGTCCTGACAGGCCTTTGGCCGGGAGGCACAGCTGCGCCCCAGTGCTGGGTGAGACGCCTGGTTGCAGACTGAATGGCAGCTTGAGCTAGAGGCAAAACCCCTCCAACGCACTTGGCCTTGCCAGCTTCCAGTGCTGGTACTGTCCTCGCCAACCAGTCCAACGTCGTCCTGTGTAGAGATTAATCATCCACTCTATCTACTCAAGGAGCTGCAAATATTCATGGGAAACTAGAATAGAGGACAAGCTTCTTTCAATGCACAAAGTTCATGGAGAGGCAGGCACTGCCTGAGATACCCATGAGCTGTATCAGAGCACCTGGGTCTTACTCCAGCTGCCTGCTGCTGTGCATGTGGGAGACACAGGTGATGGCTCACACACTTGACCCTACCACCCTGTGGCAGACCCAGATAGCTTTTTAACTCCTGGCTTTAGCCTAGTCCAGACCCGGCTGTTTTGAGCACTGGGGACTGGCCCAATAGAGAAAGATTTATTCTCTCTTATCTCTCTCTCTCTCTCTCTCTCTCTCTCTCTCTCTCTCTCTCTCTCTTCCCCCCTCCCAAAAATAAATATTTTTAAAGTTCATGGAAATTGCCTAATCTGAAAAACTTATGCATACATTTCAAAAATTCTTTGCAGCAAAACAAACCTATTTTCTCATTCCATTTTCCCACAAGCTGTTTGGAGACCCCTGGGGTCTCCAGCCTTAGCTTCTCTCCACCCTTAACCCAATGCCAGCATCTGATGTCATCACTTTGAACCTCTGAGCGTAGAGCACATCAAGATCTATTTGATCCCAAAATCTGTCCACTTCCTCTCTGTCCATCCCCTGTGTCAGAGCGGACCAGCACTTCAGCATCCCAGTAAAGAACACTGACTCGGCGGCCTGGAGGACAATAGGGAAATGTCAGGTGCCCTGAGTTATTGCTGCAGTTTTCACCTTGGCCTTATGGCCAGCCCTCACGACACTCTTCTCTTATCCATGACACTCACATGGCTTGTTTGTGGAAGACATTTCAGCAAATTCAGAAAACCCAGAGCATCCTCGTAGAAGCTAAGGAACGCCATCCTCCCAGATGTGTGACCTGCCTTGGCCCTTCCCAGCCTCCCCGAGGCCACTACCTTCCCAGCAGACCCCAGAGATGGGATGTTGTGCTCTGCCCTCCACAGTCTGGATGGCAAAGATCTGCACAACATCACTTGCCAAGCTTTGGGAACTGGAAATGACAAGGAGACAGCCATGAGTCTTCAGTTCCATCCCATGTGAGAAACATAAGTCCTTGTACACAACTCTGCTACGCCCAAGAGTCCCTTTCAACTTCCAAATGCTGCTTATTCTCAACTCCTTTGCCTTAAAAAACAAAACGAAACAAAACAAAAAAACCAACAACCAAACAAACAAACAAAACCTTGGGGCCAGAACTGTGGTTTAGCGGGTAAAGCCACTGTCTGTGATGTCAACTTTCCCAAATGGTACCAGTTCAAGTCTTGGATGCGCCACTTGTGATTCAGCTCCCTTCTAATGGCCTGAGAAAGCAGTACAAGATGGCCCAAGTCCTTGGACCACTGCAGCAATGTGGGAGACCCAGAAGAAGCTCCTGACTCATGGCTTTGCATCAGCCCAGTTCTGGCCATTGTGGCCACCATAGGGAGTGAAACAGCAGATGAAAGAACTCTATCTCAGTGTTTCAAGTAAATAAATAAACCTTTTTTGAAAATAAGTATCTCACCTTTTGTTAAAGAAAAGAAGCATATGCTTTATTTGAGAGTCAGGTGGATGAAGCGAGAGAAAGCTGCCATCTGCTGGCTGGCTCCTCCAGCGCCTCCAGCAGCCAGGGCTGGGCTGCAGCTGGAGCCAGGGGCTTGGTTGGGGGTCTCCCACGTGTGCGGCAGGATCCCTCCGCTTGAAGCATCAGCACTCCACTCAGGGACTGCGCTGGTAGGTGGCCGGAGCCAGAAGCCAGAGTTGAGAATCGAACCCAGGCACTTTGGAACGGGATGGGACGTGACTGTTGAGACCTTCAGCAGAGCCATAGGCATTGAAAGCACATCTAGAATTCCCACACTTGCCATCCTGGGAACCTCTACTTACTTACCAACAGGCCCAAGCCCCCTCCACTCACAGCCCCACCCTGGGCTCCCCAACTGGTGCTCTTGTCCTTTTGTGGCCCGTCCTCCACACAGCAGCCAGAGGGAGGTTTTTAATGGACATGGTTTCTCTTGCCGGCCCCGCTCAGACCTTCCAGCGGTCTCCGGGGCCCTCGGGGATCTGGCAGCTGCCTGTCATTCCCACCTCATCCCCGGCAGCTTTTCCTTTACTTCTCCATTGCCACACACACTTGCCCAGCATGTTGCTGATGTTGGGCCTTTGCATATGCTCTGTGTTCAGATATTCCCAGAATTCATTCCCTCTCCGAATCAGACCCCTTGTCAGAAAACCACTGCTGGTCCTCCTGTCTACAGGATCCCTCTGTGCCCCGCCACATAATCCCTTGTCCACAATGTCTTTCCCTCTCAAACGGGAGTCCCTTCCTGACAATTGTATCTTACATAATTTCATTCCGTGCCTTTTCAAGCTAGGTGAAGACGGAGCCTGGCTCACCCCTATCTCACCTCCATGTCCTCAGTGTGCAGTGTCTGGCACATTCCAGGGGCTCTGGAAGTCTTTGTTTGCATGAACATTTGGTTGTGCATAGGATGTATTCGTGCCCATAGTGATGCTTTGCTCTTGGATGAAGTTCTGGTCAAGGGAAGACATCCTAAACCCTTGAGCAATTGCCAGAGAGGTCCAAGCTGCTTCAGATGGCAGCAGTTCTACTGACACACATCAGGGGTGGAAGAATCACGTGCACGGTGTCCTTGCTGCCATTGGACAGGTGCCATTTACAGGTCAGGGCTGACCATACCTTTTTCCAGTGAGGGCCTGAAATCGTGGGCCCATGAAATGCTGCTGGGTGGCCCCCATCTCAGTAAGCATCGCAGCCACGGAGCTCCGGATATCCTCCCTGGCAGGACTGGAGGCTGGACCACATGCCCTCAGGGGCTGGACTGCCTGCTGGAACTGACAAAGCCAAGTTCAAGCGAGGTCAGTGTGGTCCTTCATTGAAACCTGAGAAAGCAGGCATTGCAATTTGCCCTGAGGCAACGGCATGGCCGTGGGAGAGCTCTCTACTGACGACTGATGTCCAGTGTTACTAAGTCCAATTGCGTGGCTAAGTAGCAGAGCCTCTGCCATGGCCCTGGACAAGTCCCAAACTCAGGAAGTCTGCAGGGGACAGAGGTGCTCAGCAGCCAGCAGCAATGGCCCTCACCCCACCACAGACCAAATTGTCTGTAGAGATGACCAATGGCCCCAGGAGGGGGCTGGGGGCAGAATCTGGGGAACAGTTGGGGGTTGACAATCGCAACTGTGTATAAAGGAAAAACAGCTTCATGCCATGAGAAATCTTCCACTGTTGTGCTAAATTAGGAAAAACAATATGGACCAATATTGGAGCACAGCAGGTAAAGCTGCCATCTGCAATGATGGCATCCCATTATGGGCACTGGTTCAAGTCCCAGTTGTGCCACTTCTGATCCAGCCCCCTGCTGACGTGCTGAGAAAGCAGCAGAAGATGGTCCAAGTTTGGGTCCCTATATCCATTTGGGAGACCCAGAAGCTCCTGGCTCCTGATTTTAACCAGGCCCAGCTCCAGCTTTGAGGCCATTTGGGGAGCGAACCAATGGATGGAAGATGCTTCTTATTGTCTCTCTTTCCCCGTCATCTATCTATCTCATCCCAGCTATGTGTAACTTTGACTTTCAAATAAATACGCAAATAAATAAAACGATAGCACAATTGGCTAACACTCTGCCTTCAGATGCCAGCATCCCTTATGGGCACCGGTTTGTGTCCCATCTGTTCCATTTCCCATCCAGCTCCCTACTTATGACCTGAGAAAACAGCAGAAGATGGCCCAAAGCCTTGGGACCCTGCACCTACATGGGAGACCTGAAAGAGCTGGTTCCTAGCTCCAAATAGGCTCACCTCCGGCCACTGTGGCTATTTGGATAGTGAACGCGCAGATGGAAGATCTTTCTCTATCTTCCCTTTTCCCTGCAAAATCTGCCTTCCCAATAAAAATAAATAAATCTTTAAATAAATAAATAAATCCTTAAAGACAAAAAATAAACAATGTAAGGGGCCAGGGTTGCAGCACAGTCGGTGAAGGCACCGCCTGGAAGCCCAGATCCCATATCAGAGAGGAGGTTCAAGAGGAACAATCACTGGGGCCCAAGCACTCAGCACTGCTATAAAATTCCCACACGGACATAAAATCAGGTTAAGTCAGGTGGCGATATTTCAGATAGTCCCCCTCATGCCATGTGACTACATGACTTACTACAATTAAGTGAAAGCAAAGTTGAGTCCTATTCTTTGCTAACCTTGTCTTCCACAGGCTTTTCCAGAATCCCCACCAGTCAAATATTTCCCATTCCTTATTTATAAATTCTTTGTTTACAAATCTTCCCTGTATCATACATCATTTCTGTATGTGACTTGTCTCCTTACCTACGTTGTAAACCTTTGGAGGTCAGAAAAATGCATCTCAATTCATTGTATCTGCCACTACATCTAATAGAGTGCCTTATACTTACTTAATAAATATTCATTAAAATAGAAAAAAAAAAACCAGACCCAGCTGCTCTGCTTCTGATCCAGCTCCCTGCTAACACACCTGGGAAAGCAGAAGAAAATGGTCCAAGTGTTTGGGCCCCTGTACCAATTGGGAGACCCAGCTGGAGTTCCAGGCTTAGGGCTTCAGCCAGGTCCAGCTCCAACGGCCGGAGCCATTTAGGAAGAACCAACAGATGTAAGATCTCTCCCTCTCTCTCTCTGTCACTCTTTAACGTAAACAGAATAAATTTTTAAAAAGAAAAACAAAACGATGATACGTTTTCAACAACCTTCATAAATATACCAAGATGGGAGTAGCAATCTCCGGCTGGTGGGATTAGGAAACATTTCACTTTACCCTGCCAT
The DNA here is from genome assembly GCF_030435755.1 of Ochotona princeps. Lineage (NCBI taxonomy): Eukaryota > Metazoa > Chordata > Mammalia > Lagomorpha > Ochotonidae > Ochotona > Ochotona princeps. Next base: position 15,456,839 of record NC_080833.1, read on the forward strand.
AGCTGCCCTAAACCTCGTCTCCGGGCGTCTGTTGCATGCCGGCCACGGTTTCAGGACCAGAGTGGGAGGAGGCATTGGTACAGAACGCACCCTCAGTGCAGGAGTGGGCATTGAACCCACAGTCCCTGAAGAGCAACCCAGTAAGCTGCTCATGAGGGTCACGAGAGGGGAGGCCTGGGGAGCCAAGTGGGGCGGGCTGGGTCTCCATTCCCACACGCAACTAGTTCTTGAATGAAGGAAGAAGTTGCATTTGAAATCTAGGGGTTACATGCTCTGATTCCCACTTACAAATATTCCTACCAAGATGTATTTTGAAAAGATAATATGTGTTTGTCATAAAAAGTCAAACAGCCTAAAGGAAAAAAGACATGGGGAGTATAAAAATCCCATGGCACGCAGCCACATCAAGAGCAGCTGCGGTGAACATTTTAGGCAGGCCTCTTCCAAGCATCCCTGCTCGCTCTCTATTCCTGTCTGTCCCTGTCTCTCTTTATAAATACATAAAAACATTTTACGCAACTGGATTCAAACCATTCCTGCTGATTTGTAACCTGCTTTTTTCCTGCCCTTTGTAATTTTATGCTCATTGTAAACCTTCCGCAGAGGGCATATATTACTTTTATAATCCGGAACATTAAAAAAGGCAAAAGACCACAAAAAATAAAGCCCACAAATCCAGGATGAGGGCTCGCTGGCAGAGTGGTTGGGCTCAGAAGAAAAGCTCCGAGGTTTGGCTGACCACGTGCTCAGCTGGAGTCCATGGCAAGATGCGGTTTCAAGTTTCAACTTGGTTCACATCCTCACTCGGTTCCCAGCTCTTCTCCGGCTCAGCTCGGCGAGTCTGCTCAACCTTCCGCCTTTCGCCTTTCGGCTTTAAAGCACCTGCTGTGTGTGAAGCCAGGAAGGCCGTCGTGGCTGATATTTCATGAGCACTCACCCTAGGCCAGGTCACGTTCTCCGACTGCACCCTATATGGACTCATTGAAACCTCCCAACAGCCCTGGGATGTGGACACCACTACTGTCTCTGCTTTACAGATGGAAGAACTTGAATAACCTGCCCAAGGTCCCACAGCTTGCCAGAACCACACAAGGCATTCCAAAAGAAAATAACACCCAAAAGGGCAATGGTAACAGCTTCACCTTAAATCATCCCACAAGCACGTCCCACAAGCATGGGTTGCAGGGCTCCCGTAGAGCATGATGAGCCCAATCCAGCCTTTATGACTGCTCATTCATTCAACCAGCCAACCACCTGTGTGTGAGCACCAGCTATGTACCAGGCGCTAGAGGGAGAGCGATGAGCGACCAGGTCCTGACAGTGCAGCAGCTCACCAAGTACAGACAGGTGCACTCATAAAGGGAGCAAGGCCAGGATCTGATCGGGTAAAAACAAAGACACCAGTGCGAGGTCAGAAGAGACTGGTTGGAGGCTACCCAGGATTTACAGTCGAAGTCACTTAGAGAAGACCTTTTGGAGAAGGTAAGTTTGCAAGCATTGTCCAGACCAAAAGAAGCCTCAAGTCTGGGGAACAGAGGACTGTGTAACCCAGGCTTGACAAGGGCAGGTGCCAAGGCCCTGCGGCATGTACAAGCTGGAAAGGCCAACGCCGCTGTGGAGGCTGTGGGTCTGGATCAAAGCAGGGTAGAATCCCAGCCTCGCACACACCGGGATCGCGTATGGACGCTGGTTCTAATCCCAGCAGCCTCACTTCCCATCCAGCTCCATGTTTGTGGCCTGAGAAAGCAGTCAAGGATGGCCCAAAGCTCCTGACTCCTGGCTTTGGATCACTCAGCTCCAGTTGTTGTGGCCTCTTGGGGAGTGAATCATCGGACGGAGGATCTTCCTCTCTGTCTGTTCTCTCTGTATATCTGACTTTCCCATAAAAATAAATGAGTCTTAAAAAAAAAAACAACAAAAGATTGACTTACTCATTTGAATGGAAAAGTTACAGAAAGAGCAAGAGAGAGAGATCTTCCACCTGCGGGGTTACTCCCCAAATGGTCACAACAGCTAGAGTTGGGCCTCTTTCAGGTGTCCTACATAGGGGCAGGAGCCCAAGCACTTAGTTCACCTTCTGGTTATTTCCCAGGTGCATTAACAGGGAGCTAGATTGGAAACAGAGCAGCCAAGACTTGAACTAGCACCCATACGGGGCATCGACATTGCAGGCAGTAGTTTTACATGCTACACCACAGCTCCAACTCAGTGCTGTCCATTCTTGAAAGATTACTGGAGTGGAGAGCAGTAGGTAAAAGGAGACACAACAAGACAGTTAAGAAGCAAGGTCAGCAGCTGATGGCACAAGACCTGGTGGCAGTAGGGTGCCCAGGGGTCAGAATCCACATTGGAATTAACATCATCCCAAATGGTAGATGGATTGGATGCAGGACAAGTCCAGGACTTTGGGTCTGAGCAACCAGGGGTGTCTTGGGCCTGGAAGCTGACGACCGAAGGAGATTAGGTTTCAGGAACTCAGCCCGCTTTGGGAAGTGGTGGGGGAGGTGGAGAGAAAGAGTCCAGAGCCCAAGGGAAGGGCCTGGCCTGGGGCCAGACGTGTGGGAGGCAGCAGTGTGGACAAGGACACCACCTCCACCCTCAGACTGGAGGAGAGCGTCCAGGAGGGAGTGTGGACAGAGCCTTGGGCTGTCCTCCCTTGGCTGGGGCTGGAAGAAGAGACAGATTCCAGGAGGCTGAGCAGGCGTCACAGCGAGGAAGGAGGAAAACCAAGACAACGGGGTCCTGGAAACCAACCGGGTCCTGGAAACCAACCGCTGCAGGCAGAGGCGATCTGCTCTGCCCACAGCTCTGCTGCCAGGGTGCAGAGGACCAGCGCAAGGGCCGTAGGCTTGGGCAGGGAGGGCACCTCATGAGAGGAGCCCAATGCCCAGCTCTATCCACAGACCTCTCTGCTGCCCAGATGGGTCCCAAGCCTGGACAGAGCCTTCTGCAAACCCCAGCAGGCACATGTCCCTCCGCTTGGACCTGAGAGAGTGTGCAAGGGTGGGGAGCAATTCCTGAACCCCCTCCACCACTGAAGGCCAAGGCAGCAGCTTTGGACAAGGTGGGCATGACCTCCTCCTCAGCAGAGGGCCACGAGGGTAGGAGAAATTGAAAGGAACCCTTCTGTGAGCCTAACAATCATGGAGTCATGTAGGCTAACGACCACCCACAGAGCCCAACTCTTCTCCTTACCACCCTCACCTTCCTTTCCTGTCCTCCATCCCCAAGTCACTGCCCTCTCAGCTCCCCCCACAACATCTCCCTCAACCCATCTTGACTATCAAGGGATCATCCATAGCCTTCCTCCCTTCCTTCTTATCCTGCTGTCTCCCAACCCATGCTGGGGAGCAAGCAGGGGAAGAATAGCAAGAGGTGTAGTGAGAGATGTTGATGGTGATGAGGTTGATGGCAATGGCCATGGTGATAACGATGATGGTGATGACAATGGCTGATGGAGATGATGACAGTGATGGTGATGATGTGATGATGATGGTAAACGTGATGATGGTGGTGGTTGTGATGCTGATAACGATGTGACGGTGATGTGGTGGTGATAACAACGATGATGCTGCTGCTGACAAGGCAATAGTGGCGATGATAGCAATGATGATGTTGGTGGTATTGATGGCAATGATGATGATGGTGATTTTGGTGGTGATGGTTATGAGAGTGTTGATGATCGTGTTGACGATAATTGTGATGGCCAGCATGCAGCTGTTCACCTGACCTCACGGTCAGCTCTCATCTATCCTCACTGGGAACCTCTGCACCAGGTACTCTCCCCATGGTACCAGCTGCCCTTGACCTGATCAGTGGCTACTCTGCCTCTGATTTCTTTAGCACTTACCGTGTGCCCAGTTTTGGGATAAGCACCCTCTCCTCCCTTAGTCCTTTGAACCTGACATCAAGGGGAGAGACCCACACTCCTAGTGCAGCCACTTCATCTGAGAAAAGTTGAGTTGGTGAATAAGGAGTAAACGTGGATCAGCATTTGAAACTGGGTGTAGGGGAAATCAGAGGCCGAGCCTCCGGAAGTGCTTGCTGACTCCTGTGCCACCCCGAGCCCCCAGAGGACTGCAGGTGGGGATGCTACTGTGTGTGCTGCTTGGGGGCAGGGGGAGGCACACAGCTTTCCTTCTCCCCTGCCCCCCATAAGTCCTAAACGAGAAGTGACAGTGACTGTGTTTCCCAGCGGGACCGTGACAGCCTTCACATTTTTGTGGCATGAGGCGGAAATTTGAAATAATAAAGAAGGGACAGAAATAAGAAAGCACGAGAAAGCAAGGAAACAATAAAATGTTACCATCTTGCAGGCGCCGTGCTGGGCGATGAAACCGCTATTAGCTCAGGGTTCTGCAGAGCCCAGCACCTAATTCAAACCAGACAGACAGCAGTTACACACACACACACACACACACACACACACACACTGCACTCCAAGTCGGCAAGGCGAGCACACCGCGAGCCCTGGCTGGGCACAGGAGACCCTGGGCCCTAGCAAGTAGAACCTCAGCTGCTGTCTGCCCAACCAGCCAGCAGCCTGGCCACATCCAGCCGGGGCTGGAGGGAGCATCCTGCTGCCTTGAGGCCAGGACCATCCGGAGGGAGCGGCTCATAGCCTGTCCCGTAGCTGCTCTGCCCTCCCCTCAACCCCCATTACCATCAGCACAGCGTTTCAAGGTGGGGGTGTAGACCCTGCTAAACTTGCTAAACTGGAAGGGGGCTTTCTCCCCTCTCTTGCCTGCTCTTGAGAGAACTTCAAAGATTTTTATTTTAGTGCATTGGTTCTGAATGTGCTCACTCCTTTAAATAATCAACTGAAGTTGGGTTTGGATCATTATGCTGTGAGTTCATACCTTTCCAAACATTCGCAGGAGAGCATGGGATGCTGGAGTCAGGTTCCCTGGGTTTGAATCTCGGCAGCAGCAGCAGCAGCTACGAGACCTTGAGCAAAGAATCAACCTCTCCATGCCTCCGCTTTCCACCTTTAAAATGGAGGGAATGATCGGTTCTGTCTCCAAGATCGCTGTCAGTGTTAACTGAGAGGACGTGTACCAAGCACTAAGCCCTGGGCCCTGGGCCCTGGGCCAGGGATCCAGGAGTCCAACAGCTTCATCTGCTTCAACATGTCTCACTCATTTGCTTCCTCAAGGATTAGACGAGCAGTCACTGAAGTCGGGGGCTATGCAAGGAGTCAAGAAGGCAACAGCAAATGGCTGAGCTCCTGTCTTCACAAGGCTCCAGCTCAGAGGGGAAGGCTGACTGGCAGAGGTGACCTGCAGCTAAGAGGCAGAGGTCTACAGGGAAGCAAAGCAATGGTACCCAGGCTGGGTATCACCAGTCCAAGAAGGGTTTCCTGGAAGCAGTGCAGCGCAGGTGCTAAAGTTTGAATGTTTAATGCTCCCCAAAGGCCAAGGCTGAGCTACTGGGAGGTGGCAGGCCTTGGGTAGTTCTTTCAGTCAAGGAGAACACACAGTGGTACTCTTGAGGCCTCCTGAGCTCTCCCAAGAGTGTTGTCACAAAGTCCGAGTCAGGGCCCACATGCTGTCTCCCCACCCAGGTCCAAGACAACTGTGACCTTGGTTCCCATTCCTGCTGTGACGTCTCTGCCCTCACCAGAGAAAACCAAGGAGGTCACCAGTCTTGAACTTGAACCTCCAAAACTGAACTACGTCTAACTTTCCTGGAATAAGGCAAACCTGGCTAATGCAAACAGACCAGCTAGGGCGTGCAGAACAAGCTAGTGTGAGGTTGTAGCACTGAGCATGCTTGGATAGGGGGCAGGGAAAAAGTCTGCCTACCCTGAGGCACACAATGCCAGGGTGTTCCCAGAGAGCTACAAAGGATGCTGGGAGGCCGGGCATGAAAGGGACAGGCAGCGGCTGTCTCCATCCCACCTGCCCTCCCCACACCCAGTAAGGAGTGTTCCACATGCACAGGGAGGTTTGCAGCCAGCTCTCCCCAACAGCCTCTCCATCTCGCTGGGCTAAGAGGTCGGGCTTTGCTGCTAGAGCACACACAGAGTCAGGATCTTTGGGTCTTTCACCACTGGGTTGTCAGAAAGGAGAACTGTTGGGTGACAAGTTGCTCAATCAAATGGGAATAGCAGCAACCATTAGGACTCACTCAGAAACTTGGCAGCCCTGACCTTCACATTCAGTGTTTAAAATTATTTTTAAATGTTCCGATGGTATGCAGCATGGTATTTTAATATATGGATATATTGAAGGATGATTAAATCAAACTAACTCATTTCTGTGATGAAGATGTTGAAAGTCTACTTTCTGGGGCCAGTATTGTGGCATAGCTCCCAAATGGGCACCAAGTGAAGTCCCAGCTACTCGGCTGCTGACCCAGCTGCCTGTTAATTCACCTGAGAAAGCACCAGAAGATGTCTGAGTGCTTGGGCCCCTGTACTCCCCTGGGAAATCTGGAAGAAGCTCCTGGCTTCTAGCTTTGGTCTGGCCTAGCTCTAGTTGCGGCCATTTGGGGAATGAACCAGCAAATGGAAGATCTCTTCCTCTCTCTCTCTCTCCCTCTCTCTCTATATATAATCATGTTTTCAAATAAAAAAAAGAAAGCCTATTCTCTTAGTAGTGGTCCTGTGTACATGATGTAACTATCTTCAGCTGGGCCATGCAGTTCCAGAATTTCCTCCTTCAAACAACAGGAACACACAGCGTGTAACCAGCGGTAACCCTGGAACCAGCATATTCTCTTCTGCTCCCACAACCATGGCTTTTCTGGACTCCACATACGTGTAGAAGTGAGACCGTGTGCATGTGTCTTCCCGTGTCTGGCTTAGTTCACTTGACACGATATTCTCTTGGTCCATCCATGGTGTCACAAGGGATGAGATTTCTTCTTTTACTTTTTTTTTTAAAGATTTATTTATTTGATTGGAAAACAAATCATTTTTTAATTGCAGAGATTTGCAGAAGGAAGAAAATATAGAGAGAAAAATCTTTCGTCTACTAGTTCATTGCCCAAGTGGCTGTAACCTGGCTAGAGACCTGGCGCTTCTTCCAGGTCTTCCCTGCAGGTGCAGAGTCCCCAGGCTTTGACCCATCTTTCCCTGCTTTCCCAGGCCACATGCAGGAAGCTGAATGGGAAGTGGAGCAGCTGGGACATGAACTGGCGCCAATAGGGGATCACAGTGTATGCAAGGTGAGGATTTCGTCATTGGGCCATCACACCAGGCCCAGGATTTCCTCTTTTCTTTTTTTTTAAAGATTTATTTATTTTTATTACAAAGTCAGACATACAGAGAGGAGGAGAGACAGAGAGGAAGATCTTCCGTCCAATGATTCACTCCCCAAGTGACCGCAACGGCCGGTGCTGCGCTGATCCGAAGCCGGGAACCAGGAACTTCCTCCTGGTTTCCCACGCGGGTGCAGGGTCCCAAAGCTTTGGGCCATCCTCGACTGCTTTCCCAGGCCACAAGCAGGGAGCTGGATGGGAAGTGGAGCTGCGGGGATTAGAACCAGCGCCCATATGGGATCCTGGGGCGTTCAAGGCGAGGACTTTAGCCACTAGACCACGCCGCCAGGCCCAAGATCTCCTCTTTTCAAAGGCTAAGTACTCAGCTGTATATTTATGCCACATTTCACCGTCTGTCCACCTGCTAATGGACATGCAGATGAGTTCATCCCGTACCCTAGCTCTCAGGAATACTCCCTCCTTGAACGCGAGAGTGCAAACATCCCTTTGACATGCTGATTCCCTGTTCTAGTGGACCTGCTGGACCCACGACAGGTTTACTCCTAACTTCCTGAGGAAATCCTATACTGCTCTCCACCATGGCTCTCCTAGTACACTCCCCCCGCAGAGTACCAGGGCTCCCCCTCTCCCCACATCCTCACCAACACTTGCTACTTTTTTTTCACCTCTCATTTCATCCTGCTTGTTCACAAGTCTATTTGTGTGAATGCATTATCAGCTGGCAGGTGCTTGCTTTCAAAATGGGACATGTGAAATACCAACGCCAACATCGTCACACAGCGCTGGGGAGTGCCAGCGAACAGTTGGTGAATAGAAAGCTCTGTCTACTAACAGGCCCTGACATTACAGACAACTGGCCCACACTGTGAGCAGCAGGCACCTGCCATGCACCAGGCATTTCACCTGGTGGGGAGGGCAGCCTCTCCATTTTGCATTAAGGAAATGGAGACCCTGCTTAAGGAGACAGCACACTGCAGCCAGCCCTCAACCTAACCCTGTCCCTAAACAGGCTGCTTGCTCTGCTAGGTCACCCTGAGTGCCCAAGCCTTGGGCAGGCATTGAAGCTCCTATGCCAACTTTCCTCTCCCTCCTTAGGCAGCTCCTGACCCTCTGGCCTTGGCAGGGTCTACTCCAACCCCTCCGAGACCACCTTTGGGGGTACCCAGAAATTGGCTCCATCTTTGCTGTGACAGGTCAGGGTGCTGGCAGGAAGCATTGTAGCTCTCGTCTTTGGTCCAGACCCAGTTGCTAAAGAAAGCTGCCAAGAACATGACCATGGGGAGGGACAGGCGAGAAGGGAGAGGAGCCAACAGGAAACTGAGGAACTTGCAAAAGGACTTGCAAAAGAGCAAAAAGTGTCCAAAGCCAGAGTGAGGAAGGGGAGACCAGGGGCTAAGGTACAAGGCAGGGTGTGAGCATAGGATGCGACAGCTTGGGACCTATGCAGGCCCAGGTGCAGACACCCACACCGAGAGCTGGAGGAGAGAGCAGTGCATGTGTCCGAGCCTCGGGACCCCCTTGACCACATGACACAGGAGTCTGCTGCCCTGGGTCCCCAGAGAGAGAGCCCCTACATGCATCCTGTCCACCTGCAACACCCCACTGTGACACCTAGCGCCCGTTTCAGAGAGTGGCCTCTGTCCGGAGCCACCGCTCTCCAGAAGGTCACCAGCTGCTGGAACCTCGCAGGCCAACTAGTCCATTAGGGAAAGGATCCAAGGCTCAGAGGGAGGGAGACCACCCAAGTGACCAAGTGAGATAGTGGCTGTCAGAGCACAGCCAGCCTCCTGCCAGGGAACGGGGGTCGGGCAATGGGGGAGAAGGCGGGGGGTGCTGCAGAGTAGATGGGAATGGAGGGGGAGATGGTCCCACAGCTGGGAGCCCCTCCCCACACAGGCAATGCTCACCTCACAGATGCAGACAAGACAGCCTGCCTGGAGGTGGTACTGGACAAATCCATGAGAGTGGAAGCGTTCAGCACCCCTGGTGATCCCTCTGCCCTTGACCTCAGTGAGCCGACGGCTGGCCCTGCTGCTTGCTCCAGGATGGGGTCAGGGGTGGAGTGGGGAGCTTAGCACCAGGATGTGGAACAGGCCTCAGCCTGGCCTGGGGCTGAGCTGTGGAACTGGGCTCCACAGCTGCAGAAGGTTTGCTGCAAGGCCGGCTTGGTCGAGGTTGGGCTAAGCTGATGTCTGGTTGGAACCGGGACACAGCCGTGGCTAGGGAAGCTGTGGGGCGGTGTCTGGAGCCAAGGCTGGTGCCGAGGCCCAGTCCAGACACAGGCAAAGGAGGGGCCCGGCAGGCCCTGCTGTGCAACCGGCATTGTCGCGGCTTTGGGAAGGGCCTTGGCCTTCGCTGAGGCTGGTTGGGAAAAAATAGAACTCTCCCTTATCCCAGGCCTATGCCTTTCTGGAAACAAGCCTTCCACTTTACCCCAAGCAAGGGGGCCATCCCAGACCCCTATCCGCTAACGGGGGAGCCCTGGCAACACACCCCACTCAGGCCTGGTGTTGTGGCCCATGACATAGACACATGCTTGGTGGGACCCCAGCTGAGCCAGGGCACCTGCTCAGCTCAACTGGACTGGCAAGTACGGGCTTCAGCCATTCCCTGCCTCTCACTAACTAGCTAGATCAAGGGAGCCGCTTCTTTTGGAAGCAGTGTAAATATTTATCAGTGCTGTGGCTCCCTGGGCCTGATTTATAGGGGGCCTGGCTGGGACAGGGGTCCTCCTGGAGGCTGAGGCTGAGTGAGGACTCTACCCTGGGCGCTTAGAAGGGAGACACTAACCACCCCAAGTTGAGGGTGGACAGCAGCTGGAAGGGGACAGCAGCTGGAAGAAGAGGGGGCTCCTCCCAGGCCTCGCCCCCACCTCAGCAGGAGCAGGCGGGGTTTGCAGCCTCTGGGCCTCGGTCTCACTCTGGGCTCTGGAACCTGGAGCCTCCCTGGCTCCCTGAGGCTCAGCTTTCTAACCTCTAAAAATGGGAATTACCATTTTAGAGAAGAGAGGCCCAACTTCCTGGGAAAGAGCTGGGAAAGCTTGGCCTGCCTTCCTCCCTGAGCCCACATGGCATCAGGCAGGCCTCACACTTTGCCCTCTTTACCTGGGATGCCCTGAACAAGTCACCTCTGCTCTGTGGACCTCACTGTCCTCATCGTAAAGTGGACAAGATAAGGGTTCCACCCATCTCCTAGGCTTACCTCGGGACAGGCTGAGGATGCGAGCCAGCCAAAGAACCTGCCTCCATCTCTCAGCATGCAAGAGAGAAATTACTGGGGTTCATGGAATCTACAACAACCTAGAAGGAAGAGGGGCTGGCACGGGGGCATCAGCAGGTGCAGTGGCCACCTATGACATAGGCATACTCCATATGGGCACCAGTTTAAGTCGCAATAGCTCCATTTCCAATTCACAAGGCCCAGAAGTAGGGCCTTAAGAATGAAATAAGACGTCATTCACCAATGCCCTCCTGTTGGCACCAAGCTCCGCTCCTCGACTGCCAGCCACTGGCTGTCCTGGCAACCTCTCCATATGGGTATTGCCCCTACAGTGACCACTGTCCAAAGGTGGCAGACATGGCCAGAGCTGAGGACAGACCCCTGGGACTCCATCTGCCAGGCAGAAACTGTTGGAACACATGTAATAAGGGCAGGGAGAAGGGATGGTCTCTTTTCCATGTTCTGCATATTTCCTTCAAAATTGCTCTGTAAGAGTTCATACACCGGGCCTGGCGGCGTGGCCTAGCGGCTGAAGTCCTCTCCTTGAACACGCCCCGGGATCCCATATGGGCGCCGGTTCTAATCCTGGTAGCTCTACTTCCCATCCAGCTCCCTGCTTGTGACCTGGGAAAGCAGTTGAGGACGGCCCAAAGCTTTGGGACCCTGCACCCGCGTGGGAGACCCCGGAAGAGGTTCCTGGTTTCCTGCTTCGGATCGGCGCACACCGGCCAGATGCAGCTCACTTGGGGAGTGAATCATCGGACTGAAGATCTTCCTCTCTGTCTCTCCTCCTCTCTGTATATCTGACTTTGTAATAAAAATAAATCTTAAAATTAAAAAAAAAGAGTTCATATACCATCAAGATCCACCCACCACCTACCCCGGGGTTAAAGTATATAATCTGGGCACCAATGCCATGATGTACTAGGCTAAACCTCCCCCTGCAGTGCCAGCATCCCATATGGGCTCAAGTTCAAGTCCCGGCTGCTCCATTTTCAATCCAACTCACTCCTTATAGCCTGGAACAGTAGTGGAGGATGGCCCACAGCCCTGGGACCTGCACCCATGTGTGAGACCAGGAGGAGGCTCCTGGCTTCAGATTAGCTCAGCTGTGGCCATTGTGGCCATTCGGGGAATGAACCAGTAGATGGAAGATCTCTCTTCTTCTCTTTCTGTAACTCTATCTTTCCAATAAAAATAAATCTTTTTTTTTTAAGTTTATGATCTGGTGATGTTTATTAGACCCACAAGGTTGTACAACCATCATGACTAATTCCAGATTGTCTCAACCCTCCCCTGCAGAAGCCTTTCTCATCCCTCCCTCCCCCAGGCCCTGGCAGTGACTGATCCATGTCCGTGGGCTCACCGACGCTGGACGCTTCGCTTGAATGCAGCTGGAAGTCTGCGGTCTCTCCCACAGGGCTTTGTTTCCTTAGTGGGGTGTGTACAAGGGCTGTGCGGAGAGCAGCACTTGTCAGCACACCCAGGTTTTTAACAGCTGTGTGACTCTGTCAGCTGGCTTACCAGGTCCTGGAAGGTGACTCTTAATTCTCACAAGCCCAGGGCCCGGCGGCATGGCCTAGCAGCTAAAGTCCTCGCTTTGAACACACCCCGGGATCCCATATGGGCGCTGGTTCTAATCCCAGCAGCTCCACTTCCCATCCAGCTCCCTGCTTGTGGCCTGGGAAAGCAGTTGAGGACGGCCCAAAGCCTTGGGACCCCTGCACCCGCGTGGGAGACCTGGAAGAAGTTCCTGGTTCCCGGCTTCGGATCAGTGCAGCACACGGTCGTTGCGCTCATTTGGGGAGTGAAGCATTGAATGGAAGATCTTCCTCTCTGTCTCTCCTCTCTGTATATCTGACTTTGTAATGAAAATAAAATAAATCTTACAAAAAAAAAAATCTGCACAAGCCCAGAGCTGGAGTCCCAGGAGCTTTCAGAGAAGGAGCCAGAAGGAGGGGTCCCTCCACACAGGGCAAGTGGTACACCTGAGCAGATCAAGCCCTGGCCCTGTTGGCCAGCCCCCCAAATTCCAGTAGGGATTCCAGAAATTCCAGGCATGGAGAATGATGCCTTCTGATGTTTCATCTCCTCTTTCCCCAAATCCCAGGTACTTGTGGATCCTGATGAGAGTGAGCTCAGTGGACCAATGAGCAGCGTGGGTCAGACCCAGCACGGGTCCAGCCAGGACCAATGAGCAGCGTGGGTCAGGCCCAGCACGGGTCCAGCCAGGACCAATGACCAGCGTGGGTCAGGCCCCAGCCACGGTGCAGCCAAGACCACCCAGTGTGGGTCGGGCACAGCACGGGTCTGGCCAATCCCGGGATGGATCACTGAATGTAGGGTTCAAAAGTGGATGAGTATACAGATGACTGCATGGATGGGGAGGGAAGGAGAGATGTGTGGCTGGGTGGCTGGAGGGAGGCATGTATCACTGATGCGTTGGTGAATGGGTTGGTGAGTGAGGCTGATGCTGGCGTCCCCGGGCAAAGCTTCACCCTGAGCAGGGGACAAGAATCAGCTTCTCACCTGGCAAGAGATCCCAGGGCAACACATCCTGGACCTCCAGGACCCGTCCGGATGCACTCAAGGGCTCACAGGATACACAAGCAGGAAGCACTGGATGCTACACTGTTGCCATTTCAAATCAAAACGAGCTAGCTTGGCACAGGGTGGGTGTTTCACCCAGGCCAAAGAACTAGTGGAAAGCTTGAACAAAGGAGCCTACCTATTTCCTTAAGAATGAGAAAAGTGACACACCATTTTGTAAGGAGGCGAGCGGGTGACAGCTGAAGTCCCCTGGGGGGCCGAGTGTGGAGTGGAATCCAGGCCAACTGGAAGGCCGGCATTCCTTCACTCCCTCCTGCGGGCACCACCAGTCCCGGGGCTCCTGGTTCCAGTCAAGCAGATTTGTACTTGCAGGCCTTAAGGTTGTGTTCTCCTGTCTGGGACAAGAAGGTCACTGAGCTGACCACAAGGCTGCTGGATGTTTGTTTGAGGGAGGGAGCACACACACACTCAAGAACAGGAAGGCGCCCTGAGTCCAGCTGGAACATGTCAGGTGTGTGGGCACGGAGATAAGCCACCATGACACCTTGCAGATGCCTTCCTGCCTCCCGAGGAGGTGGCCAGGGGATGGGGGGACCTGTGACAGAGACAATGACATCCCCCACCTGGCAATGACCCAGGGCCTGGCATGTGCTAAGCGCTGGGGGGCAGGGTGGCGGCTGCTCCCCTCGCCCTGCTCGGTGGGTGTCTGTTCACACCCTGGCCTGGAACTCAGGAGATCCCAATCCCAGCTCCACTGGGAACTGCCTGGGCCACCCCACGTGGCTGGCCTCTCTGGAAGATGATGGCAAGAAGGTCAAGGCCAGCAAGGGCACGTGCCTGCTGTGGTCTAAGCCAAGGGAAGCCAGCTGCCCTGGGGCCCCCATTTGCTGTTTTGCAAATAAAGCTTTATTGGCACCCGAGCCACACTTGCCCCCGCCTGCGTGGTCCACTGCTGGTTTCCCGTTGCCGCTCGTGGTCGAACACTTGCCCAGAGGCCACAAGCCAGCAGTCTAAAACGCTTCCTGTCGGGCAAGGCTTGCTCTCGTTGAGCAAGGCTTCCCGGGGCCACGCCCCACCTTCCAGCCTCCTCGTTGGGGCAGTTCGGGTGAGGCCAAGGTGTGTCCTTCGTGACTGACGGAGAAGGCTCAAGGCCAGACCCTGGCTGTAGCGGAAGTGGACAGACCCTGAAGTCCAACCCTCTCCTATGTGACCCTGGCGAAAGTTGTGTAGCTGCTCGGAGCCTCACTGCCTCACTGTTTCTCATCTACAACATGGGAAGAACAGTCCCTACCCTCTGGGCAGATTCCAGGGTGAGCTCAGTGGACCTGACACAACACAGGTGCACAGCCAAAGGCGGTCCTGCCTCCTCCCTCCCTCCCTCTCCACCCTCCCCCCTCCCTCCCTCCCTCCCTCCCCTCCCTCCCTCCCTCCCCTCCCCTCCCCTCCCCCCTCCCTCCCTCCCCCCCCTCCCTCCCTCCCCTCCCCCTCCCTCCCTCCCCCCCCCTCTCCTCCCTCCCTCCCCTCTCTTCTTCCCTCTAGGGCCCCCAGGCCGTGCTTCCAGGATACTTGATCCCCTCCCACCCCACAACAGCCTCTCAGGGGGTCCCTGCCATCCACTGCTCCCAGGGGCAGGGTGGCTGATGCAGGGTCCCAGTCACTGCCCCACGCAAGCACCCACTTTCATAGTGTTCATGCTCTGTGGCCCCTATGTGCTGAGGGCTGACATTAGCCAAGGACAGCCGCCTCCACGAACCCTTCCACCAGCGCTTCCAAGGGATGAGGTCAACC